>NW_006399898.1:6576871-6579699 GCF_000299155.1 Elephantulus edwardii
GGCGTATTCTCTTAGCTACTTCCTGCTGAAAAGGGACGCTGTGGGTTTCAGGGTGAAGATCTTCTCTCTTGGCTTGGGATTCTGACTCCAGGTGGTCAGCTGTGTGGGACTGCAGGGTCTTCTGCTTGACTCCCAGCTCCGGAGGTTGAGGCAGCGGGGGTAGGGGGCTTGTCCTGGGGTCTCTGAGTCCCAGCAGACTCTTCAGCACAGACACCAGCCATGCAGCGTGGGAGAGGAGCCCACAGCGACTGTTGGTGAAGCACTTGGAACAAGTCCGCTCCGTCAGGTCCACTAGATGGAAGTGTCTCCCTCTGTCTCCCTGAGATACTGAACGCAAACAAAACACCCATGGCCATCTCATCAACTCCAGCGCCAAGGGACCCTGCAGGACAGAGGACAGCCCGGGCCTCTGAGCCCGCAGATCTTCCAGAACCTTTCCGCTCTGGAGCAGCTGGTAGGTTCAAACCAAAGACCTTTTTATTCGCAGCCACATTCTCTCCCTGCTGAGCTACCAAGGCTTTCTTGCTTGGCTTGAAATAAGCGAGTCTTCGGAAAGGCTCCATCATCAGCCTGTAGACTTGGACTTTCTGATGCTGGACTCTGGCACTCTCAAAATAATTTGACTCTTGGAAATAGAAAAGATTGTAACAGTATTTTGTCCACAAAAAAGCGCCCCTGCTCAGTGAAATATCTTTACTTCCAGTTCAGTCAACCTCTGAGTGCAAGGACTGAGCTCCAGAGGGCTCCAGCATGGCCCTGGGGTGCCCTCGGGGGTTCCAGTGAGGCCCCAGGGCACCCTCGGATCACAGCATCTGCCTTCTCACCCATCGGACCCCGCCTGGCTCCAGGAGGCCTGCCCACTTTTCTGGGTCTCCTGGAAACAAGTTCACGAGGAGGATGGACTTGGAGAGCCCTTTCATGGACCACCTTTGATCTTTGGCCTCTTCTTAACACAAATTATTCCTTGGATGTTGGCTCGCTTCCCAGAAGCAAATGAGGTCACAAATTTACCTTTGATTGCTCTCTGGGCATTAAAAAGGCCCAGAACGGGGACTGTGTGGCCTCCCTGTCATTGGGAGTGACCCACATTGGTCAGATCGATGAGTCAGGGTTGAGCCTGGTCACACCCCTGCTTTGCCCAGAAAACTGTGGCTTCGTTTTGTAGCCACTCAGCTGGGACCTGGGTGTCTTGACAGCCATCATCGACAGTATTTACAGCCCATTTGCTAAGCTCTTTTCTCTCATTAATGCATCGGATTCTCACCACCACCGTAATAGGCAGCACCGTTGTCCCCGATTCACAAAGAGGAAATTGGGACCTGGTAACTGTGGTAAAGCTGGTGGCTTGTCCCCCAACAGCAGTTTCCCATGGGGTTGAGAAAAGAAATGACATTTTTAGCAGGGACTGTGGCCGCCTGGAGGTTCCCAGCCTCCCTTGCGGCAGACGTGGACATGTGACTTCCCTCTGGCCAAGCAGCATGGAAGGACACAGCTGACAGCAGTTCTGGGGACGTCTGGGAGGCAGGTACGCACTCCTGTGGTGGTGACTGTCAGTCCCTCCCTTTATCCTGCTGCCTGGATGTCGCGTCTTCACTGTGAGATGGGCCCTGGGTGGAGGAAGGTTGGCTGAGTCCCAGACCCTGTTGACCACTATCTCAGCCTGGCCTGAGTTTGACAGACAGACATAAACTTCTGCCTTCTTGAATCTATTCTGGTTTTTTTCCAGGCTGAATCTCAGTAGAATTCAGCCAGTAGCAGAGGTGGGAAGTGAACCTGAGTTTGCTTGGCTCTTAACCTCAGTGCCACTGTGTAACCGTGGAGCCGTGGTGGCAGCGTGGTTAAGTGCTTGGCTCTGAGCACGGTGTTGTTGGTGCACACTCACCAGCGCAGTGGCCGTCGTTGCAAAGGTTCGCAGCCTGGGGAGCCCTAGAGGGTTCCACTGAGTCAGAATGTGCTTATTTCCTAAGCGGTGTCCCTGGTCATAAATGGTTAACCAGGTGGCTGAAGTCCCTCTGGGTGGGTCTGAACTGTCAACGTTTTGGTTGGTAGCCCAGCACTTAACAATATGGACCATTCAGGAACTCCTAAAATGTCAACAGTCTCTGCAAAACCTTATACAGCAAATGCTCATAATAGCATTGCTCATAGTGACCCAGCGTAGCCGTGACCCAGGAGTCCACCGGCTGGTGAATACATCAGCAGGATGGGTTCTGTCGAGACAGGTGCATTGTTTAGCCTGGAGAAAGAATCGAGCTCAGCTGCACGCTCCAGGGTGGGTGAGCCAGGAGTGCACAGTGTGGAGAAGCCACATATTCCACTGCTGCTTTCATGCGAAATACTCAGAAAGGACAGTTCTGTGGAGACAGCTTCACGGTGGCTAGGAGAGTGTTGGGATGGAAGGGGACATGGCTGCAAATGGTCCACAGGATTTCTTTTTTTTGTCCTAAATTTTTTAAATTATTTTTTGTGTGTACTGTCAAATCGGATCTGACGGGTACAGGAGGAGATTGTCCCTCCGTCTCCAGCAGAGCATCTGATGGATTAGAACCACGTACCTCTGAGATTGCAGTGCAGCTTCTTGCCCCTAGGCCACCAGAGCTCCCTTAGGATTTCGTTTTAGGGTGATGAAAACTTTCCAAACTTGTGGTGATGGTTGTACTGTATACTGTAAATGTGAATATGCTGGAATCACTGAGAATTACACCTCCAAGGGGTCACTTGTACCCACCCTGTGCTGTCCAGTTGAGTTCATCATGACCCGTAGGACCGAATAGGACCCCATAGGACTGAATTGGACCTCTCTGCAGGACCAATGTCAAGAAGACAAA
>NW_006399898.1:6587227-6587914 GCF_000299155.1 Elephantulus edwardii
ATTCCACTACTGGGAATATACCCTGAAGAGACCATAGCTGACATCCAAGCAGATATATGCACACCCATGTTTATTGCAGCTTTGTTCACAATAGCTTCATGCTTTCAAGATTCATCTTCAAGACGCGAGGTCAGAGCTTCATTCTCCTTACAGTAATACTATTTCTGATCACCTGGTTGGTAAGGAGTTACGTTACCAGCCCAAAGACAGATGGCTCAGGTCCACCAGCTTCTCTGTGAGAGAAAGATGGGAAATCCATGCAATTTACAGTTTCTGAAAGCCCACTGGAGTCAGTTCTGACTCCATGGCAGTGAGCTTCTGAGTTGAAGTGTAAACACAATTTTTTAAATCCATGAATCCATTGGAAGACACTTAGAGTGATGCTACCTTTTGGCTATGTGAATGGTGCTGAAATGAACAAGAACAAGTTGCTGTTGATGTAACAGCAGCTCGTGGGAGCTCTGTGTTCACAGTAGCAGTGGGCACTCCAGAGCTTTCAGTGGTTGGATATTTCAGAAGTAGCCATTTATTCATCCATCCACCCATCCATCCGTCCACACATCCATCCATCTGCCCGTCCGTCCATCCATCCATCCATCATCCATCCATCATCCACCCATCCATCCATCTGCCCGTCCATCCATCCATCCGTCCGTCCGTCCGTCCATCCATCCATCCATCCATCCA
>NW_006399898.1:6591821-6603977 GCF_000299155.1 Elephantulus edwardii
TTTTCTAAGTATTTGTCCATTTCCTCTAGATTTTCATATTTGTTTGAGTATAGTTTTTCATAGTATTCTGATGGGCACTGACTTCTGAATTCTACCTGGGGACCTATGGTTTTCTGTCAGAACACACTTATTTCAAGAAAAAAATCTCTTACGATGCCTTAGTGGGGAGGAGGCTTATGAGCTGAGTCCAGGGATGTTTCTTGAACTCCAGGAGAATGTCAGCAGTGCCTCAGTTATGTCGTGGTTGGGTGCCATCCACTTGACTGTCTCTCACGGCAACCCGACGAACAACAGACCTGACCTGTTCCCTGGCCTGCACATCTCTGCAGTCTCTGTCATTCTCAGCCACTGTGGAAGTCACCACATCACTCCGTCTCATCGAGGCTCTTCCTCTCCGTCACTGACCCTCTACCTTTCCCAGCCTGACAACTTGCCCCAGCTAAGTGAGGTGTAGTTTCACCATCTTGGTCTCTCTGGAGCATCTAGTTGCACTTTCTTCAAGACAAATCTCTGAGTTCTTTTGGCGATCTGTGGGATAGGCTGTACTCTTTGCCAACACTACAGTTCAAAGGCATCAGTTTTTCTTCTGTCTTCCAACTTTCCGATGCATAAGAAGCAATTGAAAATGCCTCAGTTTGGATCAGGCATGCGTACCTTGGTCTTTAAACTGACATCCTTCCTCTTTAGAACTTTGGAGAGATCTTGACAGCCGATTTCCCCAAGGCAACATATCTTTTGATTTCTTGACTGCTGAAACCATGGATGTTGATTGTGGAGCTGAAGAAAATGAAATAATTTAGAACAAGTGCCTGAGAGAAGGACTGAAGTGAAGAGGCATGTCTAGTTCCTGTTCCTCACTGTCCGGAGGTTTTGGGGGGAGATAGGTGCCTCCTCCTCTGGAGATTGCAAAGCCTTCAAGCTGTGGTGCTGGAGAAGAGTATTGAACATACCATGGATTATCAAGAGAACAAACACATCCGTCTTGAAGAGAATGAAACCAGGCTGCTCATTGGAGGTTAGGATTTGGGGCATGTTGCCCGGAGGCACCAGTCCTTGGAGAAGGACATCATACTTGGAAGGGTGGAGGGACAGAGCGGGAGAGGAACCCCCCGGATGAGATGGATTGACATGGTAATTGGGGTAAGTGTGTCAGAGTCAGTGAGACTGGCTCAGGGCAGGGCAGGGTTCGGAGATACTGTGCAAAAGATCGCTATGAGTCACAGGCGACTCGATGGCACATAACAACAGCACAACTGTAACAGAAATACCACCAGATGCCTTAAATCAACAGCAGTTCTATTGTCACAGCGCAGGTTGGCTGTTTTCACTGCAGCCTCTGTAGGGAGGGGAGACTTCCTCTCTTTACTGCTCACAGGATGGAGGTCCTTGTCCCCTTTCACCGTGTGGCACTTGGAGAGTCCCGCGTGTAGGAAGGAGGAAGGCTCTCGTGTAAAACGAAAGGTGATAAAGGTGATCCAAGCCACGCGTTATGAAATCTGCCCAATGACCGGGCCTGAGGCCTAAAGAGAGAGTGACATCCCACCAACACTGTGTGTGTTGACAGTAGAGGCGTTCGCTGTGTGCCCACCACACGGTGTGAACAAAACGGGGAAGAGTGCGAGTTCCTGAGCACCCACGAAGCCAGGCTTTGCTGTGACGCGGCTGCACGGTCGATGCCCACGGAGGCTGCGGGCAGGGTGCTGCGGGCAGGCTGCGTTCTCCTTCTTGTACCTAAAGTCCTCGTGCCTGGGAGCCAACCCAACAGCACTAGCATCGACGACTTAGGTGTGCGACCAAGAGGGCCCAGGTCCTGGGAAAGGTCAGCTGTGATAGAGGAGAGGCTGAGAACGAAAGGGGGAGGCCCTCAAGGACGTCGGGCCCAGCCAGCAGCTACTGAGAGGATGTGGGAGGATGAGGAAGGCTGGACTGCTGCTTCCTGTGGGACACGGCGTTGCGATGAGTTGGATCTGATTCATCGGCTCCAGACAACAACAGCACGTGTAACAGGTGTGCTCAGGGGCGTGACGGGTCATGTCCGCTTACAAGGGTCAAGGCGCCCCTCGCTGACCCTGCACCGTTTGATGGAGAGGCTGGGACTCACAGCACCTTGTAGAAGTGAGGAGAATGCGCATCGTTGCTCCAAAGAAAGGTTTTGTTTCTGTCACAGCCCGAGACCTCCATAACGCCCTCCTTCCTCCCTGTTGTTACCGTTTCCATCCATCCTTCTCGTCCATCCTATGCCCTCCCGCCTTCTCTGTCCTTGGGCTCTTCTGACGTCGGATGATCTACGGAGTGTACATGTCCCTGGAGGGGATGCTCACCTTTCACACAGGTGAATGGCGCTTGCTTGCTGTTCACTCGCCAGTTGTTTGGCTGAAAAGTGAGCCGTGGGCGATGAGTACAGTTTGAGGCCTGAAGTGCGATGAAGGCCATCGTTTCAGAGATGCGCGCGTCTCCGTCTGACTGGTAGCCTGGGACACAGGGTTCTTAGGAAGGCGGGAAAGAGGATTTAGGACAACACAAAGAAAACAAAATTTCTCACAACTGGACCAGTAAATGAGCTACAAGGAAGACCTTGTCAAGGGTGCAACTTTTCTTGAATTCACAATCGTAGAAGCAGCAGTGAAGGAATCAAGCGACATATTGCAGTGGCCAGATCTGCAAATTCGTTTGCGGATTAGGTGCGCCTGAGCCAAGCTGTGGCGTTTGTATTTGCTTCCTCTGAATGTGAAAGTGGGACAGTGAGTGAGAAAGCGTGGAGAAGAAGGGGTGCCCTTGAACTGTGGTGCTTTCAGAGTCCTGGTCTCACATGGGCCACCCCAAAACAGCTGTGTTTCCCTTGGACAATCTGCAGCCAGAGTGCCCCTTCCAGACAAGAATGGGTCCCCATCCCTTGCACTTTCGGGGCATGTTATTAGAAGGACCTAGTTCCTGGAAAAGTGGACGGTCAGTGAAAAGAGCGGAAGACCCTGGACGGAATGGATTGACACAGTGACCGCAGCAAGGGGCTCGGGCTGCACAGAGGCCCCGAAGACAGGAAGGGACCACAGCAAGGGGCTTGGGGCCCGACCCCACAGAGACCGCGTGGACGCGGGAGGACCGGGCAGGGCTCTGTGCCGGGTTGTCGACGCGCTCCAGAGATAACCTGGTGACGTCTAACAGATGAGTCATTTTTTAAAAATGAACATTTATCCAGACCTGTTGTTACTGTGAACCATCGAGTCAGAACTGGCCCCTAGCTGACCCTCCAGTGAGTTTCCAAGGCAGCAAATTGCACGGAAGGAGACTGCCCATCTTTGGCCTGTGCAGCAGCTGGATTCGAACTGTGTACTTTTGGGTTGGCAGGGCAATTCCTTACCATCAAGCCATCTAGACCCCGGGCAGTCATTTTCAATCATGTGCAGTCTTGGACTCTCCACACACACCTCCATGGGTTTCAAGATGTAACACCTTGACGTGCACGTCGGCACAAGGAACAGCCGCCCTTCAAGTGGAAACCTCACTGTTGGCAGACGTTTAGAAGCTGGAGGGAAGTCCTTCTGTTTCTTAGGGGTTGATCTTTCACAGGGCACCGCTGGTGTGAGTTAGTACAAGGGACCCTTTTAAAAGAAATTTTATTCTTGGTGAAGTAGAAAGTAAAAAGAAAAAAGAAAAAAGGCAAACACTCAACACAAGAGACTGACAGACACGGTGGGTGCCGCGGGGCCTTCACACGCGGTGACTGCGGACCCCTCAGACATTTAGAATGTTTTCATTTGTGTAAAGGGTCACCAGGAAGGGAACCAGCTCGGGGGCACCTGGCAGCAACGAGGACTGCCTCTGTGGGAACACCTGGCCGTATGCAGGGGTTTTGTTTGGAACAAGACACTTCCCAGAGAAGTGCAGCAAGTCAGGGCCTCAGTGCTGTCTGTGAAGCTGGGGGCTCTCCTCGGAGCTGTGCCCACAGCCCTGACTCACCCTTGATGGGCAGCAGGAACTGTCTTTTTTACTCCTTCTTCTATGGTTTTTCCTCACCAGCTTGCTTCTATCAGCCTAGTTTCCAACTCCCTGGTCAGTGCATTTGAATCGTGGCGTTGGCAAGGACCACTGGTCTACGCCGACTGGCAGAGGAGTGAACAGGGTGGTGTCGCAGACCTGCTACCGGGACTCTTGTTTGGGAGGGAGGTTGGAGGACCGTGGGCACGTGGGCTTTGGACATGCTGTCAGGAGAGCCCAGAGCAGTTGGCCGAGGGTCTGACAGGGAAATGCTGCCGTCCTCGGACAGTGAGCCCGTGCGGAGCTGCGGCGTTGGTCCACCTTGCAGAGGGTCTTCCTCTGTTGGCTGACCCTCTGGTTACTGGCCATGAAGCCCTTCTCCGGAGGTGGGGCTCCCTCAGAGCAGGCGAGACAGCCTGGGCCTTCTACTGAGGGGCATTCCGGGCACTTGTCCTGAGACACGCTGCTTCCGGCCGTCCATGCCATAGTCACTGGCTTGGCCATCTCCACAGAGCAGAGGCATCAGTCTGTGTGTAGCAGGGTGCTGTGCCACCCATGGTGTTCCCCGAATTTCCCTCGTGGGCTGAGGCCCCTGCAATGCTTCTTGAACGTGCCCCGCGGCTCAGGCGTGGTCTTGTACTGCTTGCTTCCTTCTCCTGCACAGCAAAGAAATCAAGAAGCTGCAGGAGGAGCAGAACGAGGTCACCCTGCTGCTGAATATCATCAGATCCTCCAAGAACTTGGACCTGAACGAGAAGAACTCTGCGGAGGTGCAGTTCCTGCTGCAAACCAAGGAGGACTACGAGTCTCTGATCCATTCCATGCGGCAGCTGCTGGCGGAGCTGGACGAGAAGGTACAGCCTCGCCCCGCTCTCTCCTTCCTCGACTTCTCCAGGGGACCTGAGCGCACATTTACAAGACAAATGGGTCTTCCCCCCCACCCCCGAGTTCAGCCACGTTCTGTTCTGTGACCCTGGTTTTAACCTCCATGCGACAGCCGCACTCAACCCCGTCCCTCCCTGTGTGTCCTGTTTCGGTTGATCCTTTTCTTTCCCTTCCGCCTTTCTGCCTCTCAGAATTGACCAGGACCGCATTAAATGTCCCCCTCTCCCAGAGCCTGGTGTCATTGCATGTGGAAATAGTCTCATTGCGTATGGAAGTGTCATAGCCTTGCACCCTGGAAAAATGCTCTGCTGGCAAATAGTGTGTGTGTATATTTTTATATATATATATATACAAACACACACACATACACACATATATACACACATACATATATATACACCCCCCACATACATATATTGTTTTCAGTATAAACTAAAATGTCATTACCATTAAGTCATAACCAGCTTAGAGCTGACTGTGCCGGGGTCCAGGCTGGAAATTCCACGGGAAGAGATTTCCCACCTTCCTTCCCTGTCGTTGCTGAAGGATTTGAGTTGCTAGAGGGGTGCTGCCTGTGGTTGGAAGAAAGCTCTCCACGAACTACGTTACCAGACAATAAAGAAGTGGGGTTTTATTACTATTTTTTGTGTGTGTGTGCGTGTACCATCAAATCAGATCTGACTGGTACAGGAGGAGATTGTCCCTCCTTCCCCGGCAGAGCATCTGGTGGATTCGAACGGCATATCTCTGGGATTTCAGTGCAACTTCTTGCCACTAGGCCACCAGAGCTCCCCTGAGACAATAAAGAAGTGTTTTTACTGATTAAACGAAGGCGGCCGTGCTGGCCGCTAACCCACAGGTCGGCAGTTCAAACCCACAGCTGCTCTGTGAAGAGGAATGAGCAGTTTCATCCTGTTAAGATTTGCACCCTTGGAAATGGGATGGAGGGTCGCCATGCTCCGTGAGCAGGATTCCACTTGGCCGCTGAGTGGACCGTGAGCAAAGGGGCAGGAATCACTGAAACCCAGGGGGACGTTTAGGGGACCGTGTCAGTGGGGGACACAGCGAGGGCAGAAGTAACAAGGTTGACACGTTGGAGAATTGTGGAGTGGTCGCAGGTTTTGATATATGTATTTTCATACAGAAAAGATTAGCTTTAAAAATCTAAACCACGGAAGCATATCTGTCCATCTGCATGTACGGTTGTTAGGTGCCGTTGGGTTGACTCTCGCGAGCCTGGGCAGCAGATGGACGCCCTGCACCAGCCTCACCCCTGCTGTCCTCAGCCCCCGACTGCGGCTGCTGTGTCCGCCATCCCACTGACACCTCCCTCGTGGCTCCTCCCCCTTTCCTGGCCTGATGTCCTGCTCTGACGACTGACCCCCCCCCCCCCCCCCCCCCCCCGACAACATGGCCAAAGGACCTGAGACGGTCTCACCATCCTGTCTCTCGGGAGCACCACCCTCCCGAGCATGACGTCCCTCTCCACGGACCAGTCCCTACTTAAAACATGTCCAAAGGATGTCCGATGAAGCCTCAGAATCCTTGACTCCAAGGAGCAGCCTCCTGGACGAACCTGTTCATTCTCCTACCAGTCCATGGTATATTCAACACTCTTCTCCAGCACCAAAGCTCAAAGGCATCAATTCTCCTTCTATCCTCCCTAGTCATTGTCCAACTCTCTGATGCATAACAAGTGATTGCAAAGACCATGGCCTGTATCAGGCGCACCTTAGTCTCCAGACTAACAGCTTTGCTCTTCAAAGCAAAGGTCTCTGACAGCAGACTTTCCCAATGCAATTCATCTTCTTATTTCCTGGCTGCTGGTACCGAGAGTATTGATTGTAGAGCCAAGCAAACTAAAGCTTTTAACCATCTCAATCTCTTCACCATCTGTCACGATGCTGCCAGTTGGCCCGGTGGTGAGCATCTTTGTTTTCTTGATGTTGAGCTTTAATCTGTATTGAAGGCTGCAGTCCTTGACCTTCAGGTCCTCCTCAGTTTCAGCAAGCAGGGTTGTGTCATGTGCATAACGCAGATTGTTGATGAATCTTCCTCCAGTCCTGATGCCACACTTCTCATCACAGAGCCCAGCCTCCTGGATAATCTGTTCTGCATATAGATGGAAAATGCATGGAGATAGGACGCATCCCTCATGTACACCCTTCCCCATTTTGAACCGTGCAGTGTTTCCTTGCTCTGTTCTGATGACTGCCTCCTGGTCCAAGTATAGGAAGTGGAAACAACACTTTAGTAATTTTCGATTGCTATTCCGATAAAAGCCACACCCAAGGGCCGCCCCTTCCCCGCCCGTCCCCTCTGCGTTCTGTGCACGCTGACCTCTTGCACGTCCTCCACCTGCTGTGCTTGCTCTCACCTCCATGCTTTTGCACATGCTGTTCCCTCTGCCTGGAATGCTGTTCCTTCTCTTCTCTGTGGAGGGAACTCTGGCTCGTCCTTCAGATCTCGGCTCAGATGCCCCGACTGTGCTTCCAGAGACTTTGTGTCACGTCTCCCCTCAGGCCTCTCTTGCAGACTCTTCTTACAGCCCCGGAGAGTCGGCTTTGAGGGCAGCGGCCTCCTGGCATCAGCTGCATCTCCCTCCTTCCTGTTGTCTGACACTGAACAGGAATTTACAGCATCGATGGGGAATCAGGTCACAAACATGACAGAATGATTTATGAATGTCTGTGGATGAAGGAATGACTTGTGAAGTAATGACTGAAGAAGCAGGCAGGAAAGAAAAATGGGGTGAGACGCACGGAAACTGAAAGCTTCCATTTCCACAGAAGCATTAGGAAAAGGCAGCAGAGATTGAGGTCCTCAGAAGACTACGAGAACCACACACACACACACACACACACACACACACACACACACACACACACGACCTCAAACATATCCTGACTTAATCCAAGGACAGGCTAATTCCAGAAAGCCTCCCTCGGTGCCCCACACAGAGCCCAGAGCTCTGTCCTTGCAAGAGGTGATTGGAGGCGGAGACCTCATCAGGCCCTGCCTGTCCTTACAAAATAATTAATGAGGTGATTGGGAAACAGTGACTTGCTTAGGCAATCCATTTTGCTGCCAGCCGCAGCCTTTGATAATGTCTCCCACCAGGCAGAGGCCTAATTGCTCTCGGCATTACAAAGCCACATAGTGACGTAAAGACACCAAAGGGATTTGGACTTTGAATTTAATCACAGGAGCCACGTGGAAATGCTGATGCCACAGCCTGGTTTTGACAGGAGTCAGAGCCACGGGACACTGGGGTCAGCCAAGCATTGTGGGCATCCCTGAGAGGAGCTGGAGGACCCTGGGGTCAGCTGAGCAGGGGTGGGCATCCATGAGAGGAGTCACAGTCTGGAGACACTCCCCTTCGTGGTACCAGGAACTGTACCAGGTCACTGGTGGGCACGTCAGCGAGCTTGCCCGTGTTTGAAGAATAGGAGAAGCTCACAGAGAGGAGCAGAGACCTGGACTGGACCCCTGTGGGGATGCAGGAAGCCCTTTCATTCTGCTCTGAGGAAATGCCGGAAGCTGCATGGCTCAGATCCAAACCCTGCCCGATACCATGCATAAATGAAGTGGATTTGCCCCCTCCCAGTGTGTGTGTGGACCCATGGCTCCCAAAGGCTGGATACTTGGAGGTGCCCTCTTGTTTGGTTGTGAGGAACAGACTCCCTGACGGAAAGCAGCTGTAGTGCAGTAAGTTACACACTGGACTTCCAACAGAAAGGTCGCTGGTTTGAATCCACCAACCACTTTGTCAGAGGAAGGTGGATCTACAAACACTGATGGCCTCAGGAGGCTTCTGGCCAGTTGCGCCTTGTCGTCCAAGGCCACCATGAGGTGGATGGACTTGCTGACAGGATCTCCTCCCTGATAAGGGAGGTCCCTGTCTATAGCTGGACTATCTCAGGGAAGCGCAAGCAGCTCTACGGCGACTTGGTCGTCTTCTTGACCTTGTCCATGGTCACCCCGGGGCCGCTGGAGCTCAGCTGTACCAGCCCCTCACTCACCAGCCCTGGAGAGGCAGGAGGACTCCACACTGAAGAGTCACTCTTCTGTCAGTCACCTTGGCAGATGGGCCCCGGCTTGGCCTGGCCCGGAGCACGGGCCAGCTCACGGGCAGAGGAAGGGGGAGCTGCCCTCGCCGACTGGGCATGGGCCAGGGACGCGAATCCTGCTTGCTGGTTTACCACTCCACACAGAGACCCCTGACACGGAAGAGGACGCATTGTTGCCACGGTCATAGAAGCGCCTCCAGGAATTTGCAGACAGACTCTTGGGTAACAGTGCCGTTTTGACTAGAAATCACGGCTTTATGGTAAAGTGGCATATGCAACAGGTAGATTAAACTTACGTGCATAGGTAAGCACAGAACTGCATTATCTCATTTTTACCCTAACTGGCTGCCCCGGTGTGGAGTGTGTTACGCAGACGGCTGCCAACTGGAAGGTTGGCAGTTTGAAACCACTAACTGTTCTGTGGGAACAAACAAGGCCGTCTCCTTCCATGAAGAGTCACAGCCTGGGGACCGATGGAGCGTTCTCGACAGTGGCCTGGTTTCGGGGCTCAAGTTACATCCAAGGGAACAGGAATCCAAGGAAGAAATGAGACGTTCACATTTAGGAAAGGGACGAACATTGTAGTTTCTGGTTTTAACACACTCGTCTTTGTGGATGGCAGAAGGGAGCCCTTACAGATGCTAACACAGCTGCCTTCTCTCTCTCTTTGCAGATTGCTCAGATGGAAAAAAAAATTACAGCCCAAAAGCAGGTCTTCAGCAAAATGCAGAAGGCCAATAACCCCCAGAAACTGCAGAAGCAGGTCCACACCTTGGAAACCCGTTTGAATCTTGTACGTATTGGTGCTCCCTGCAGCTTGGCAGACAGCTTGGTGCGTGTGTGTGTGTGTGTGTGTACACGTGTGTGAACCGCGATGATGGGAAGGTTCCCTGCAGCTTGGCAGACAGCTTGGCGCACGTGCGTGTGTGTGTGAACCATGATGTCATCCAGTCACTGCACTGGTTGACTCAGGAAAGCGTGGACCAGCGGTATGCACAGAGACCAGGCGGCCCACCGGAGACCTCTGGTGTAGTGGGGTGCAGGTTGGGCTGCGTGTTCGTTGTCTAGCAACCCCACAAGCACACGGCTTAAACAAGCACATGGCCTCTGTTACTGTTAAGGGGCCGAGAAGTCCACATTCTGAGTTCTGAGAGGAGGGCCCGGCTCCCTCTCCGTGGGTTCCCTCTGGGCGTTGGAGACTCCACACCTCTTCCTTCCCTGTGTACAGGAGCTTCCCCGTGGAGGGGTGCGATGCCACTCCTGCGGGTTCTGCCTCGGTGGTCCTGCCTCTGCTTGCTCCCTCCTCTTACATCTCCTGTGAGATGGGGCCCAGGGCACGGGGAGTCCCCCAGCTGTGGGATCAGAGCTGTGACGGGATTGAGGGGTGCAGCACTTAGCCCTCAGTAACTGTTGGGTTGCTCAGCTCATCACATTATTAGCTTCCACATTATACTGTCACACACGTGTCATGACACAGTCCAACCCACGAAGGGCTGCTCACCAAAACTCAGCCATCCAAACCCACGCAGAGCAGGACAGGCCGGTCTGCGCCCGCGAGGACACAGCCCCTCGGAGCAGGAGGCGGGCCCCTGGGGGACGAGTGGACAGCGTGGCGGTGGTCTGGATTGCTCTGTCCTCCATTGTCTGGCAGCCTTTCCTTCTCCTTGCTCTCCAGACATGTACTGTCACCCCGACTGTCCCGGGCCCCCAAACAGCTCGCTGAGAAGAAGCAGCCCAGTCACCATCCCTGGGCAGGCTCCGCTGCCCCCCTCTCCCGGGACCCCGTGCCTCCCCTGCTCCAGCAGTGCCTGGCTGTCTCTAGGAAATAGTAGACTTACACGCGTGTCTGGAGTGGCCATTCCCAATCATCCTCGATCCACAGTGACTTCTGCATCGAGCAGGAGTCTAGAAACTGCAGTTGGTGTGAGCGAAAGAAGAAGTTTGGAATCTATCACTTACTGAACTGAAAAACGTCTGGGCAGGAAATGGAGCTTTCAGGCTTAGCTGGACGCAGGTGCACCAGGTGTGTCTCTTGAGGCACCTGTTGTGGTCGCTTCTCCTCCGGGAAGGTTCCATTCTTGTGGCATCAGCTCTTCTCGGCATCCAGCTGTATCTCAGAATGCTGAGGGTACATGTGCTGAAACACAGATTTCTAGGTCCCTTCTGGAGCCACCGGATCAGAACCTCCAGGGCTGGACCTGCACTGCAGTTAGTTCCCCCAGTGAGGACCAGGGTCCGTCTTGGAAGTGTAGTGTGATGCTTGCTTGCATGTCCTGAGGCTCAATGAATGTGCTCAACCACCATCCGCTGGCCCAGTAAGCGAGTGAGTGACTGATGATTGTTGACGTTCCCTAAGCCATCGTTGTGAGAGATCACCATGTTTCTGTTACCTGCTGCTGCTGCTGGGCTCGAACTGCCAACCTTTTGAATAGCAGCTATGCCTAGAGAGCTCTGGTGGCCTAGTGGGGAGAAACCGTGCTGCAGTCCCAAAGGCACGGGGTTCTAATCTACCAGGTGCTCCACAGGAGGCCAGGCAATCTCTCCCTTGTGATTTATGACCTTTGAAAACTCGCTGGAGGGCCAGCTCGGAGTCAGTTCCTACTCGATGTTACACAGCAATGCTTCTCACCCTAGTCTTAGCCTTGCAGAAACCTAACGTGTCTCACAGCATAGCTTGAAATCCTCTGATAAAATATCATCCCTTGAAGTGAGGAACTTTTTTGGGAGGACAGTTAGTTCTTTCTGGTGTCTGAGAACACTTCACCTTAAATTTTTTATTAAGTTTATTAAGACATTCAGCAAAGTAGACAGAATAAAGCAACGAACACCCACGTGCTCGTTATTAAAATGGAGCAATTGTTAAATGTTTTTCTATTTTTGGATCATTCCCTCCGTGGCCTCCACTCAACCAAAGGTATTTTAAGGTAAATTACAGTTATTTCACCTAATCCTTCAATTTTCAGTTAAAAAAGAAGACATTTTCTTTTTTTAACCACAAGACCTTACAAAATCAACACCGCGGCCTGTCATCTAGGTCACTGTCCAGTTCGATAAGATGCTGACCTCGAACGCGCAGCTCCGGGAGAAGATCGAGGACCTCCGATTTGAGAAGGCCGCTTACGACCATGTCTACCAGCAGCTGCGCCAGCGCCTGCTCCTGCAGAAGAAAACCATGAACGTGGCCGTCGAGCAGTCTGCGCAGGCCTATGAGCAGAGGTGGGGGAGG
>NW_006399898.1:6604682-6608474 GCF_000299155.1 Elephantulus edwardii
CTTGGCACAACTTGGTGAGCACGTCCAGGGCAGCATCTGTTAGCTGAAATATGTCAATTGGTATACCATCTATTCCTGGGGCCTTATTTTTTGTTATTTCCTTCAAAGCAGCCTGAACTACTTCCTTCTCTTGCTCATATGTTTTTTTTTATCAAAGCCTTCTGTGTCTGCCATTCCTTTCAATAACAGTGACTCAGTATATTATTTATTTATAAATATTTAGAAAAAATTTATTGAATATTTATAAATAAATAAAATTTTATATTAGTGCTTATTTATCATTACTCTGGTCAGAGTAAATTCTTTGGAAGAATATTTCCATCTATTTTGTAATACCATCCAACGATGAAATTAGTGCACTCTTGTAACTCTGTCTTTGCGTGTCTTATGTTGTGGTGGTGGTTAGGTACCCTCCAGTCGAGTATGGCATATGGTGACCTCATAAACAACAGATTTTTATTATTTTTTTTTTAATTTTTTATTTATTTATTTTGTGTGTGTACCGTCAAATTGGATCTGACTGGTACAGGAGGCGATTGTTCCTCCTTCTTCAGCAGAGCATCTGGTGGATTCGAACCACACACGTCTGGGATTGCAGTGCAGTTTCCTGCCACTAGGCCACCAGAGCTTGCCAGAATCTATTTTTTTAACCCATCATCCATTTCTTACTTAACCAAAAAGAAGGTGGTGGTGGTGGTGGTGGAGGAGGAGGAGGAGGAAGAAGAGGAGGAGGTGGTGGTGGTGATGGTGGTGGTGGTTGTGTGCCATCCAGTTGGAACTGACCCATGGCTGACCCTCCGGCGGGTTTGCAGAAGCAGTTAATTGCAAGGGAGGAGACTGCCCATCCTTCTCCCGTGAAGCAGCTGGTGGACTCGAACAGCGTGCATTCAGGTTGGCAGGCAGGTTCTTAAAACTAGGCTACCAGAGCTTTAAATACTGTAATGCAGGAACGTGCTCGGGGCATGGTAATTGACAAGGGCTGCTGATGCTGAGGGTAATGGAATAATTTCCTGGGGCAAAACTTGCACTTAGAGGTCTTTGTTGTTGTTGTCGATTGCCTGGCTGGTGGAGTAGGTGAAGTGTTGAGCTTCAAAAGGTTGATAGTTCAAAGCTCACCAGCTGTTCTGCAGGAGAGATGAGGCCGGTCCCTCCCACTGAGGTACACATCTTTGGAAACCTACCGGAGGATTGGTGAGGGTCAGAACTGACTTGGGGATGGGTAGGCTTAGGGGCATTGGTTTTGAGTTTTAGGGGAGAAAAGAAGGTTTGTTTTAAGTGGTTTTTTAAAAAATTTATTTTAATGAAAGTTTACAGAGACTTTGGATTTCCATTCATTCATTGTTGCACCCTTTCCTCCCTGCCCAAAAGTAAAAAAAAAAAATTCTTTCATTGTTATACAACCCCCTCCCCTCAGTTCAGTTCACTATGCAGCTTTCATTCTGGACTCCTGTCATGACAATAATACCTAATCATATATCCCTCCTAAAGAGTTCTCTCCCTCATCTGTTTCAATGCAGTATATATTATTTATCCCATCTTTCTCAATCTCCCCCCCCAACTCTAAAATCAGACCTGATTTACAACAGTGGCACTAGGCAGCATTTGTCCTTTTGTAACTGAGACATTTCACTTAGCATAATATTCTTCAGGGTCACCATTTTGTATAGTAATTCATGAGTTCCTTATTTTTCAATGCAGCGTCGTATTCCATTGTGTAAATATACCAGAGCTGCTCTATCCATTCATTTGCTAATGGGCATTTGGGTTGTTTCCGACTCTCTGCTATTGTGAATAAAGCTGCGATAAACATGGGTGTGCATATATCTGCTTGGGTGGCTGTTGTGGTTTCTTTAGGGTAAATTCCCAGTAGTGGAACGGCTGAGTTTAATGGTATCTCTATTTCCAACTTTTTGCGAAAGCACCGTACAGCCTTCCAAGGTGGTTGCACCATTTTACACTCCCACCAACAGTGAGTAAGGGTTCCAGTTTCTCCACAACCTCGCCAGCATTTGTTGTTTGCTGTTCTGTTAAATTTTGCTATTCTGACTGGGATGAGATGGTGTCTCATAGTCGGTTTTTAAGTGTTTGGTTGTAAGTGAAGTGGTGATGACCGGCTGGGTAGGAAGTCCGTCTGGTCTGACTGGGAGAGCCGACACCCAGACCCCGTGTCCCTCTTGTCCAGGCTGGAGGCCATGGCGCGCATGGCTGTCATGAAGGACCGGCAGCAGAAGGACATCTCTCAGTACAACCTGGAGATCCGCGAGCTGGAGCGCATATACGCCCACGAGAACAAGCTCAAGTCCTTCCTGCTGCTCAAGCTCAACGAGCGCTCGGAGTTCGAGGAACAGGTCCACAGGGAGGAAGGTAGCCGCCTGGGACGCGGCAGGGAGGAGGGTAGCTCAGCCTTGCCGCTGGCGCAGGGCTCGCCTGGCTGTGTGCTGCTGGGGGCAGGTCCTGTGCAGCAGGGCAGAGGGTCTCAAAGGGCATCCCAGACTGTGACCTCCACGGGAAGAGGCCCCGGGGGTGCAGCTTGGGCCTCAGCTGCCAAGGGCCCTGAATCTGCCTGGAGGTCTTCGGGATAAGATGTGGCAGTCCGCAGCTTTGAAGATGCATGGCCGTGGGAACCCTCTGGGGACCTTCTGACCCGTCCTGCAGGGTCACCACGTGTCAGGACAGGTTCCCTGGCACGTGGCTCGAGTGGGAATCTTTAGGAGAGCAGATCCAGATCTTTCTCCCTGGGGGCTGCTAGGTGGATTCAAACTGCCGATGTTTTCATTAGTAGCTGAGTGCAAAGCCACTTGCTCTTCTCCCCCTGCCCCCCATCCCCGGGCTCCTGCATGGTATTTACCAATAAACCTACACGTCCTCCTGCTGAGGTGGGCCTGAGTCAGGGCCACATCCTGCATGGTTTTTGAGGCTGTAAATATTAATGGGTGCAGACGGCTTCATCTTTATCGTGAGGAGCATCTGGGTGTACTTGAACCACTGACCATTTGGCTAGCAGCCACCGTGCCAGCAGGATTCCTTACGTGGCATATAAAAAACCCGCTGAACCAGCGATTTGTGGAATGCACAAATGAGCGAGGATTCCAGCCCTTTCTGGGAGGACTGAGCCCGTGGGAGAAAGATGATGCCAGCTGCTTCGGTACAATATTACAGTCCTGAAACCCTGAGGGGTGATCCTGGCCCGGCCTCCAGGTCACTGAGTCAGGCTCGACCCTCCCTCGGTGCAGGTGGCCTGCGTCTGTCTCCCTGGCACCAAATCTCACACTCTGTGGTGCTGGGCTTTCCTTTTCTAGATCGCAAGACCCAGAAGTATGGGAAGAACAAGGGTGAAAGTTTCGAGAGTTACGAGGTGGCCCATCTCCGGCTGCTGAAGCTGTCTGGGCATGGGAACCTGGACCAGCTCATTCAGGAATTTGTGTCCAAGGAAGAGAAGAACTTTGCCAGGTTTACCTACATCACAGAGCTTAACAACGACATGGAGATGATGCAGAAGAGGACACACAGTATCCAGGTCTTCAGCTGGGGTCCCTGGGCCGCGACCGTATAGCCGTTAGCAGGCTAGCAGCGCACCTCCAGATGCTTCACTGGAGAAAGGGCCCCAGGGTTGAATCTGGGAAATGGCAGGGATCCTCCAGTGGCTTCACCTACATTTAACTTTTCTGAAGCTGTTACTTAGCTTTAGGTTGGTGCACACATCCAGTGTGGTCATCCCTACCATCATGATGTGGTCATCCCCTACCTTCATGATGTGGTCATCCCCTACCTTCATGATGTGGTCATCCCCTA
>NW_006399898.1:6609115-6613133 GCF_000299155.1 Elephantulus edwardii
CCCTACCATCATGATGTGGTCATTTCCTACCATCATGATGTGGTCATCCCCCTACCATCATGATGTGGTCATCCCCCACCTTCATGATGTGGTCATTTCCTACCTTCATGATGTGGTCATCCCCTACCATCATGGGTGTGGTCATCCCCTACCGTCATGATGTGGTCATCCCCTAAACATCGTGGGTGTGGTCATCCCCTAACCATCGTGGGTGTGGTCATCCCCTAACCATCATGGATGTGGTCATCCCCCAACCATCATGATGTGGTCATCCCCTACTGTCATGGATACTAAAGTTTAATCCATGGCTTGTGCGATAGTTATAGAGTGCTTTCATAACAAATACCACAAGGGGTGGCTTCAGCAAATGGCTTTATTTTCTCACAGTTTAAAGGTCTGGGAATCTGAAACTGGACACTAGGTCCCAGGGAGGTCTTTCTCTCTCTGTCGTAGTTGGGAGGTGTTTGTCCTGTGATTCCTATGACTTGACTCCTACGTGATCTTCACATGGTGTAGCATCTCCTCATATCTGCTCCCTCACTTGCTTGTTTCATCGGCTTTGGCCAGGGTGTGTGTGTGTGTGTGTGTGTGTGTGTGTGTGTGTGTGTGTGTATGCACACGGAGTCCTTGTGAGTGAATGGACAGTAGGAAGTAGGGCTTACAGGCAAATCTGTGATGTAAAGGGGGGGAACCCCGGTGGTGCGGTGGTTAGAGCCCTTGGCAGCAGGTCCCATTGTCAGTGGTCTCAGCCCCCAGCCCCTCAGAGGGCAGAGGTGTGAGGCAGATTCCCCGTAGAAAGCCGAGGGCAAAGGTGAGGTAGATTCCGTGTAGAAAGCCGCTTTGGACGCCCTCAGACAGTTCTGTCCGCTCAGTGGCCGCCATGTTGGTGGCTTGTATCAGTAAAAACCAAAACAGAACTAAGATTTCAGCATCTGACTCAGCCTTGGCTGGGGGTGCAGGTCAGGGGGGCAGGAGGCTGTGAGGCCAGCCTCCATTTGGTTGCCTGTTCCTCTTTTAAATTTTTTAAATTCTCAATTCATTGTCAGTATTTGAAAAATAGGATATCCTACCTGAAGAATCTGAATGTCTAATTTCTGGGGAAACGAGATCTGACAGCTGGGGCCACGTTCCGTGGGAAGCGGGGTACAGCCGCCCCTATAGACACCCCAAACACCCCTGTTCATGGTGGCCACCGCATCTGGGCGCACCACCACCGTCCCCTGGTGGCCATCTCCAGCGTTGCGAGGAGTCTTCCTGGTCCTGCCTTCTGAAGGTGGACAGGAGGGGGCAGGTCTTCCAGGCCTGGTGGGATGATGAGGGTAAAACATGCCAGAGCGGGGTGGTGAGGGTCAGAGCTGGCCTACAGGTGACCCTCCGGCGGGCTTCAGAGGTGGTAAATCCCGCAGGAGGAGACTGCCCATCTCTCAGAGAAGCTGGTGGATTCAAACCACGCACCTTTGGATTGGCAGCACCATGTTCCTGAAGTCCCTATGAAGCACAGTCCCTATGAGGCAGTTCTTTTCTGTCTTCCAGAGTCACTAGGACTTACTTGGTATCAGCGCAAAGGCGAGGCAGCCTGTTTTTAATGTCTAAGTGATGAGATTCTCACAATCAGAAGCTGGGCTTGGTCCCAAGGGCTTGCGGTTCGAATCCACTCATTACTCTGCAGGAAAACAGTGGGAACACGCCTCTTCTTTAAAGATTGGAGGGTCCTTTTCTGTTTCCCTGATAAAATGAACTGATTTCTTTCATTATTTATATGGGCACCTTGGTAGCCTCTGTAACAGTGACCTCACGGCAGTATCGTCCTTCACCTTATTTTGCTCAGTACGTGCCCCTCAGGTTCACCTATCCGAGGCGAGACAGCCTCTGCATCTCTGTTAAAGCATTACTTAAATTTTCTTGGCGGATAGGTAACGAGTTGGCTTTTTAATATTTCTTTATAACTAGATTTCCAAGTAGTTTATTTATAAGTGAATATTTACAAGTAATTTATTAAAATTACTTGTGTATAATATGTTCAAACTTAACAAGAATTTAGAATAAATTACATATATTGCGTTTGGAGCTGTCGTGGTTTAATGGTGAAGAGTTGCACTGCCATCCAAAGGCACAGGGTTCAGACTCACTGGCTACTTCACAGGAGAGGTATGGGCAATCTCTTCCCGTGAGGTATGACGTCCTGAAAACCCTCTGGAGAGTCAGCTTATATGGCCCGTGAGCTGTGTCCACTGACCCCCTCGTTGGGGCCCTCTGCCTGTGCAGTGGCTGCCCTGGGGGTAGTTCGTATGGTGACGCACTGCTAACTGGTAACCCAGAGGTTGGGCATCTCCGCAGCTCCAATCCACTGGCAGCTCCCCAGGAGAAAGGTGGACAGTGTCCTCACGCCAGGGTTTAGCCTCGGAGCTGACTTGATGGTCCAGAGTTTAAACCAGGTGGTGTTTTTGCATCATGCATGGTTTGGGGTCATTGTGAGGAGGAGTGAAGCCGGGGCTTCACCAGTGTGAACTCCCCAGCTCTGACCCGCACTGTGTCGTCCCTAGTTTGGTGCAGCTGAGAGACTTGGGGCTGAATGCCTTGCCCTGCCCACAGCCCCTGACCCTCCCAAGGCTTTCGACCTCCTCCTGAGAAACTTCAGGAAGGTCTCCATAGCCATCCCTGGGGTCTAGGGATTCTGGAGCTCCCGGGATTGAACAATGAGGTCCCTGCCACCTCTGTGGGGTGCAGGCTGATTCTGGGGGGGTGGGGAAAGTGCACGTCCCTCACAGTCCTGTTCTCTCCCTCGCAGGACGATATCATCTCCTTACGAACCCAGCAGAAGTACTCCCACGAAGACAGCCACTCCATCCTGAGGGAGCTGCAGGTGAGAGCGGGGGGGAGGGGCTGTGCCCGCTGTCCGTCTGTCCATCATCCGTCGGCGTTCCGTCTGGCAGGCAGACAGGCTGCCCGCGGGTCCTCAGGGCCAGAGAGAGGTCTGTCCCATCGCCAGCTGCTGCCCTAGAAGCTTGAGCACGGCTGAGGCCTGTCCCAGGCGGGCCTGCTCACGGATGGCCTGGGCCTCTCCGTCCGCGGCCTTTCCCACGGTCTTACTGCCTGTTGGTGCCGGTGGTGTTTCCCCACTGCCCATGCAGGGGTTTGAGTGAAGGCCGAGTGCCCTGACTCCCAGCGGCCATGCGTCCACGCGGGGTCTGTTGCCGTAACTGGTTGCCTGGTGGGGTTGCACTGGCTCGTCCCCCCTCACCCCGTTTGGGTCCTCCTTGCACCTTCCTCTGCACTTGGCCTTGTGCGGGTGGCCAGTCTCAGGAGTGAGCACCTCCCTGGTGCTCCTGGCCCCTGAGCGGCCTGGCTGGCTGGACGAGAGCCGTGGGGTGCGCTTTGCCCCTTCAGAGCGGCCATCGCGGGGGAGGGGGCGGCCGGTGGACACTGGGTCTTGAGGGAGCTTGACCTGCTAGGCTGCTGGCCTGGTTGCTGCTCCCTGTGTGTGCTCTTCTGCCCTCTTCATGTCCCACACGGAGAGACCGAGAGCGGTAGCCTAGCTGGGCGGCTGCTCGGAACCAGCACCGAGTAGACACAGCACGGACTCTGCGCTGCCCAGCTCAGCCCTGAGGCCGCGCCCTGGACAGACTCCTGGACAGGCTGCTTCCAGACCTCCCCTTTCCCCCACTGTCCTCTTCCCGCCGTGTCCCCTCTCCTCACCGTGTCCTCTATTCCTTCCGTGTCCTCTCTCCTCCATGTCTTTGCTTCCTCTGTGTCCTCCCTCCCCGCTGTCCTCCCTCTCCGCCGTCCTCCCTCTCCGCCGTCCTCCCTCCCCGCCGTCCTCCCTCCCCGCCGTCCTCCCTCCCTGCTGTCCTCACTCCCAGCCGTCCTCCCTCCCCTCCGTGTCCTCACTCCCCATAGTCCTCCCTCCCCGCCGTGTCCTCACTTCGGTGTCCTCCCTCCCCGCGTGTCCTCCCTCCCCATAGTCCTCCCTCCCCATAGTCCTCCCTCCCTGCTGTCCTCCCTCCCCGCCGTCCTCCCT
>NW_006399898.1:6613572-6643435 GCF_000299155.1 Elephantulus edwardii
GTGTCCTCCCTCCTCGCCGTGTCCTCCTCCCCGCTGTCCTCCCTACCTGCTGTCCTCCCTCCCCGCTGTGTCCTCCCTTCCCCCAGTGTCCCCTCTTCCTGCTGTGTCTGCTCCTCTTTCCCTGCCGGGTCTGCCCTGCTCTCTGTCAAGACAGTAACGACAAACGTTTCTGGAGCAATTGTTAGTTCAGGACTGAAGCTTCGCTTGCACTGTCACATTCCTTCCTTGTCAGGGAAACTGTTGATGTCTCCGTTTAACAGATGAGGAAACTGAGGTTCCAAGAGGCGGGCTCACTTTAGGGACATCAGGGAGCTGGGCTAGGGTGTGGGCCTTGGATTATTCTCACCTGCTGTTCAACAGAGAGGCCATGGGTCAGATTGCCAGCCTCCAGTTAGCCACTGAATGCTTGACCACTGTACCACCAGGGCCCCTTCTGCTGAGAACAGAGACCACAGTAAATGCACTGCTGTCCGGTCAGTCCTGAGCCACAGCAGCCCTACGGGGCGGAGCAGAAGCGCCCTATGCGCTCCTGACGCCGCACACTGCAGCGGCAGGCCACACCCTTCTCCCAGGAAGCGGCTGCTAGACTCTCGGGTGGGAAGCCACGTGCTTTTTGCCTCTGCCTCACTCGGGCTACCTGGGACCTATGGCACAGTGGCAGAGGCAAGGCGGAAGCTGGGGTCTTTTGTAGGTCCTCCAGACGGGTTTGCTGGCTTTAAGATGTCATCGGCATCCCAAGCTGCTTTTCATCTTTCTTTGTTGTTTTCCCGTTCTTACTGAGAGGCTTCCCTTTCCCAAGGCTGCCTCTTGGTTGCAATACAGCTGCTGCAGGTTCGGCCATTACACCTACATCCCAAGCAGAAAGAAAACAGGGAAGGGAAAAAAACTGCTTCACTGCTGAATCAGCCGCTTTGAAAAGTCTTTTCCAGCCAGTGACTTCTTCCTACATCTCACAGGACATTGTTTTGCCAGGGAGAGCTGGAAGTATCACTCGAGCTAGCCACATTGCCACTTCAGATACGAGTTTTGTCCTGAGTTTAAAGGGAGAACGGACGTGATTAGCAGTGTCTGTGTCCTGATCGCAGTTGTCCCTGGCCCAGGACTGTGTCGCTTGTGTTGTCTTCGTCACCAGCAAACGCCGTTGTGCCTGGTGGACAAGGGATGTGGTGCTACTGTACAGCTGGCCACTGGAGGGCAGCAAAGTACATGCTTAGCTGGATGCCCGGGCCCTGGGACCCACAGGCCTTCAAGTTGGACCCAGGTCCTGGGAGACCCTCTCCACGGAGATGCGTCAGGCATGTGTCTGGGGCCCTGGGCCCTCGGCTTGAGTTCAAACACTCCTTGGGGTTGGCCTTCGTGTTGCTGCGAAGCTCATGGTTTTGAAGGCTTGAGGCGGGCAGTTTGGGGGCACCTCTCCATCAGCATGACCTTCCTGGGGGTCTCTTTTCAAACACACATGCTGAGCAGCAGTGAGCTCAAGGTCCTGTCTCCCCTCCTGCAAAGGGTCATTTCCGTCTGTCCTTGCACGAGCCCTGAGCCTCTACCTGCACGGTCAGCGGTCAGGCTCCCTGACCTCTCCACAGCACACGGACATGGCAGTCGACTTCGGCAACCACTCCCCACCTTGGAAAGTCTGTGCACAGGCCCGCTGTCCTCTGGGGTCCCAGTGCGTCCAAAGCTGGGGATGGCCCCAAGTTAGAGCCATACAGACCTTTCCACACCTCTCTGCCTGACCCCCACTCCAGTGAACCCAGTCGAGGAGAGTCTTGCCGTGCAGTTAAGCAGAAACCTAGGTAGGACCCTCAGAAAGGACACTGACTTAGCTGTGTGACTGGGAGGAAAGGACTCAGCTCCTCTGAGCCTCTATTTTCTCATCTGTAAAATGGGGATAGTACTAAGTACCTGAAGGAGCCCTGATGGTACAAGGGTTAAGTACTCTGCTGTTAGCCAAAAGGTCAGGAGTTCAAACCCGGGAGAGAAAGCTGATGAGTTGTTCTCTGGCTTCCGCCACTTCACAGGAGCCGACTCCCAGCTGAGCCTCCAGCGGAAATTGCCCGTCTTTCTCCTAGGAGCTGCTGGTGGATGCAAATAAGCGGAGGGGTGCAGCCTGGGGGTCAGGGTGCAGCCCCTGGGGGCCAGGCCCCCAACCGCCTAGGAACCCCGCAGGGCAGTCCAGCTCTGTCCTGTAGGTCACCCTGCGTCAGAGCCCGCTTGATGACATACGACAGAAGTCGTGGGTGCCCACGTCTTAGAGCTGGGGACGTTGAACTACGGCAGGGCGGGCAGCACACGGCAGCTTTACGTGTTGTTGACCTCCTGTAATACCCGACCTTGATCAAAAGCACGAACCCAGTGCATGGAGTCGAGTTTGACTCCTAACGACCCTCCATCAGGTCTCTGAGGCTAGAAATCTTTGCATGAGGGGACTGTCCATCTTTCACCCTCAGAGCAGCTGGTGGACTTGAACTTCTGGCCGTTGGGTTTGGAGCCTGACATGTAATACACTATGCCTCCAGTATTGGTCAATGAGTTGCCACCCTCAGGCACATTTATGCATAGAGATGCTCTATACGGGGTTCCCTTTCTTCTCTGACCTCAGTCTTCCTCCTCTGGAGAATGGGGCGACGGTCAGGGTGAACTGAGACCATGTACACAGAGCGCTGGGACATGGTGGGAGTTGGACACACAGTGGGAGCTAGTTCAGGCATGTCAGGCTGACCATGCAACCTTTAAAATAAATGAGGTGATTTTTTTAAAGTCTGTGACTTTCAGTGCCTCATTAGAGCGGTAGGCCCCTGTTGCCTGCCACGTGAAGAATGTCTAGCCCTGGGAACGGAACCTTCCAGAACCAGCAGGAGGAAGCCGCCCGCTGTGGCAGTTACAGTCTCCGCTCTAGTTCTGGCTCTGATCTCCCGGGGAGGTGCTCCCGAGTCCCGGTCACTCACTGCAGATGGGTTGACCTTACTGGTTATGAGTGTTGAGAGCCACACATTGGGTCCCGCACCCCTCAGAGGCTTGAGGCTCAGCCCCCCTCTCCACGCATCCATGCCGGGGCCTCACTGACCGTGGTGGGGACGGGCTGTCCCGCAGGAGAAGCTGAAGAAGACCACGGAGGAGGCGGACCAGTATGAGAAGAGCGCGAAGGAAGTTGCCCAGATCCTGGACCACCTCAAGGTGGCGGTGGACTGTCTGTTCAAGAAGATCAAGTGTGACGCCTCCAAGATCCTGGGCCAGCTTGGGGAGACGGGCCAGGTCACCAATGCCAACCTCCCGCAGTACTTTGGTGAGTCAGGCTGGAGGCCAGCGCCAGGGGGACCAGTGCCTGAGGGCCAATCTTTGGGGGCCAGTGTCTGGGGGCCAGCGCCCGAGGGCCAGTGCCCAAGAGGCCAGTGCCAAGGGGCCAGCACCTGGAGGCCAGCACTATGAGATCAGTGCCCTGCGGGCCAGTGCCTGGGGATCAGTGCCCAATGGCCAGTGTCTGGGGGCCAGTTCCCGAGGGCCAGTGCCCAGAGGCCAGTGCCAAGCGGCCAGCACCCATGGGTCAGTGCCAGGAGGCCAGCACCAGAGCTTTGGGGTCGGTGTGGGGCCTGGTGCCGAAGCACGTGGCATCGAGCCCACTGTCGTCTGGTCGGCTCCAGTCGTGGAGACCCTTGGCCAGATATCCTCATGGCTGGATCCTGGCTCTCTTCCGGGCACTGGGCAGGGAGAATGGACTCTGGTGGTCTGGCCCATGGGGATTGTGGCTACACTCGGGTGGTTCAAATCCACCGTCAGGACTCAGGAGACAGATGGGCTCTTCCCGCCCATGAGACTGGCAGCCTCGGAAGGCCGCCGAGGGTCAGCTGGGAGTCGGTTCCCCTCTCAGGCGGTGTTGTGGTGCCTGGATGGTGACCGAGGTGGGACTGGCCGCTTGTGCCCTCCTGCCCTCCAGCAGGGGCCTGGAGTCTTGGCTGCTGCCCTGGCCGCTACCCTGGCCTTGCTTCTGTCCCTCCAGCCATCATTGAGAAGAAGACCAACGAGCTGCTGCTGCTAGAGGCCCACAGACGCCTCCTGGACATGCAGGCCCTGGCGGGCGAGGCCCCGCCCGCCTTTGCCAACCCGTTCTGGGGGGCTGCTGCCCTCCTCAGGACTGCAGAAGCCATCAAAGTGACACCCCCGGCCCTGCCGCTGGACACCCTGGGCGAGAAACTGGATGAGAGTGAGTGTCCTCGTGCTGGCGGTGTCCCCTCTACCCGGGCCCTCGCTGACCCTCCCCGGGCTCTGGGGCCCATCTTAGAGGTGGTCACTTGAGGTGCCTCCTGGGGAGACTTCTGTCCCCAGCATGTGACTGGGACCCAGCGCAGGTCCTAAACGTTTATCCTGGGCTTCATGAGGCTCGACGCCCCTTCCCGCTGCCCTTGGCCATCTAGCGGACGGAGTGACATGGCCGGGAGGTTCCCAAGGCAGCAGGTCTCTCCCGCAGGGCAGCTCCTGGCTGACGTTTCAGTCACCGTTCGCAATGCCTGGTCCATGTGCCACCACGGTTTAGTGTCCAGTTTTTATCAACATTGATGAGTGACAAGTCCAATCTGCAGCTCTCACCCTCACCCTTGCATATCCCCAGGTGCTTGGGCCCTGGTGGCACAGTGGTTTGAGTGTCCAGCTGCTAATTAAAAGGTGGGCTCCCCTGGAGACCCCTCTGGGCCTGTGTCCCCACAGAGAGCAGCCGCGGGCCAGGGCAGCTGGTCCTGCAGGAGTGCGGAGTTAGTGAGAACACTGCAGGGACTCTGTCCTGGATGGGCGGGGACTCTGTCTTGGATGGGCGGGGACTCTGTCTTGGATGGGCGGGGACTCTGTCCTGGATGGGCGGGGACTCTGTCTTGGATGGGCGGGGATTCTGTCTTGGATGGGCGGGGACTCTGTCCGGATGGGCGGGGACTCTCCCCGAATGGGCGGGGACTCTCCCCGAATGGGCGGGGACTCTGCCCTGAATGGGCGGGGACTCGGCCCTGAATGGGTGGGGACTCTGCCCTGATTGAACGGGGACACTGTCCTGCATGGGTAGGACTCTGCCCTGCATGGAGCTGGGAGGGTCTGGAGAGGCAGCGTCCCGGTTCGATTCCATTCTCTCCTTGCCTCTTCCTGCATCCACTGCAGTGGAGCGACCGCTGGACCACAAGAGCCTGCAGCAGCTGGTCCTGGATGGCAGCAAAGCCAAGGACGCGCGGCCTGCAGTCCCCAACAATGCGGCCGACAAGGGGGAGCTGAAGAAGAAGGGCTAGCCGGGCCTGAGCGCTGAACGCGGCACAGTAAATGCTTGTCCTCAGCTCGGTGCCTCTGCGCTGTCTGTCCTGGGAGATCTGAGGAGCAGCTGGGGGCTGGGGGACTGGCGGGAGGAAGCAGGAGGATCGTGCTGCAGGGGGTGCAGGTGCTAAGACCCCAGAAATTAGCCCACACAGGCCATGCCCAATGCCCAGGACGCGGGGTGGGGATGGGGGCTCACCCAGCGAGACATGGTGTGTGGCAAGCACTTACAAGCAGGGGACAGAGGCGAAAGTGGCCACCCCTCCGCGTGTCAGTCAAGGACAGGTCAGCGACCTGCCTCTTACTTGCCCCTTCTCTGCAGACCCCTCCATCTCTCGCCCCTTCCCTCTCACCCACCCCATTTAGAACCACATTGGGCTGTTCTTATCCAGCCAGGGGGGCTGTTTGCAAACAAACTGGGTCCCTCCTGGGGTAGGAAACTCGGATGGAGTGGGGCCTGGACGCCATGAGCCTGTTAGACAAATGGGTGCCCTGGGGGGGGGGTCTGTAAGCACCATCATGTATCTGCATGTCCCTTGGCCTGTGTCCGTGTTACTGTGTGTATAATATCCCTTGGCACCTGTGTGTACCCTGACCATGTAGGTCTACCTGGATGGGCATGCCACTGCACAGTGGCGTGGAGGGGTCACTCTTGGAATCCCATACATTGTGCACCTGACCAGTTACTCAGGTCTGGCCACTCAGCCCAGGGTGGCAGGCTCTGGGTCTGGGGTGTCTGAGGAACTGGAGGCTGAGGGATGTGGGTCATTGTGGGCCCTTGCACTGGCCCCACCCCAAACCCCAGCTCATTGCTGGCCCTTCCCTGTGAACTGGACCCGAGCTCCCAGGGAGGCGGGGGCTGTTAATGTCCTGCAGGATGAAGGCAGGCTCCAATTCTGACTCCTAAGACACACCCCCCCCAGGCCCTCTGCTTCCCTGGTGACCTCAGTGGCCTCTCCCAGATCCCAGGCAGCCTGCCATGCTTGGTCCTGGTGGCAACTCTGGGAGCTTGGGCACCTGATACCTATTCCTCTTCCTCCTTTACCAACGGCACTGCCACTGGCTTTCCCTTTGGGACCTGTCCCTCCTGCTTCGAGACCATGAGGTGGCTGAGGGGAGGAGCATTCACCCTAGCATGAGGGTCAGTCATGGGACCCAGATCTGCCAATCTGAGCACTGCACCTGCCAAGCCATAGTGACGGCTCGGGGCGGTTCACCAGCCCCACAGCCGCCACCCATGGCCTATCCTGGAATGTTAATGAATTTGGAGAAAGAGACGTGTATTTTTTTCCACTGGTGTTTTGAGCAGACAACAGATAGGAGCTGGAACTGCTCAGAACCACTTTGCTGCTGTTGAGAAATGGGAGAGAGAGCACAGGGGGAGGCCCTACATCTGCTGGCATTGTTTGAGCCCCTGGATCCAGCTCTGCCTGAAGCCCCTGGATTATTAGTGTGAACCAATTTATTTATTAAAATGGACTCCTTGCAACCAAAAATAGACTGAATGCATCAGTGATGACTCTGGACACTCAAACTGGTCATGTCCAGCCCAGTTCCAAGACTCAAGCCCCAGTCAGTAATCACGGCCCACTCCTCTCCCAGCTGGCCAGGTTAAACATAAAAGACAACTTCTACTTTACCTGAAATTAGAAATTGATCTCTTATAACTGATGAACATGACTTTTGAAAAGACTTAGGCTTTGCATGCATGTGGGAGGTCCTCTCCACTTACCACGGGGCCAGCCTGAAGATCTCCGTGGGCTAGATGCCCATGGCATCTTAGAGTAAGAACATCCAGGAAATGTGGCCCTATGCGTGGTTGAGTCCTTTGGAAGGAAGGGCTATGCCATCCAAGTAACATTCCAGTAAAACGTAGCCCTTGAAAGAAACAGTCCTGAAGCTGCCAGGGGCTCTAACATATAAAGAGTCATGAAGATCCAATGACAATGTTAACAGAGCACTGACAGCTCTTATGTTGCCTCTGCGTGAGTGAGCAAAGGTCTCCCTTCAGATGCTTCTATGGGTCAGAGAAATGTCAAAGCAAATACACAACTTGTTTATTTGGCACCAGATGGATTTCTGTCTGACCAAATGGCACGTATCAGCCATAGGGTTCTAAAGAAGGTGGAGGTGGATAAGGAGGCAGCGACAGAGCTAATGGGCTGGGCAGGGGTGGTGCTGCTGCTGGGCAGGTGAGTGGTGGGCCAGGGCCTGGGTCCCCCGGGCTGAGCGAGGGTCAGGAGCCAGCCCTCAGTCCTTCTCCTCCCCGTGGGTGATGATGTGCACTAGGTTCTTGTAGTCCAGGTTGCCCGTCACGTCAGGGGGGAATGCAGCAAACATCTGGTCAATCTGGAAACAGTCACATGCTGTGCGGAGGACGAGGAGGACAGGGAGGCTGGACAGAGGACGAGGAGGACGGAGGCAGGACAGAGGATGAGGGAGGAGAGGGAGGCCGCACAGAGGATGAGGAGGACAGGGAGGCTGGACGGGATGAGGGAGGGAGCTGGGTGGGATGGGAAGGCTGCGTGTGGACAGGCAGGAGCACAGAGGCAGCTGCGCTCTGGACACCGATGTGCGCCACCCAGACCCTCCGCCAGGGCCTGCTGCTCAGCGGCTGGAGTTGTTGCACTCATGGTTACCTCCTTCCTGGCAGCCTGTGGCCACTCACTGGCCTGTGCAAAGGTCTAAAGGCCTGGTCATCTTGGGGCCATCCTCACTCCAGGGCTCCCTGTGCCCTTCCTCCCACAGCAGGGTATCCCCTGCTATTTCCAGACAGACGTCCTGTGGGTACGCACAGGGACCCCAGCCTGTGGTCTCGCCAGAGATCAAAAGTTCCAGTGTCCACGGGGGCCCCAGGGGGAGGGGGGGAGGTGGTGATGTAAGCCAGGAGGGCTGTGGGGGACTGTGGTTAAATGGGGACACACGCTCTGTCTGCAGGGGCGTCCCTGCTCCCTGGTAGGTGGCCTTGTGGCCTGGCAGGTCCCCTCAAGGAGGTCTGACCAGACATCTGGGTTTCTTTTTATGTGTAATTTTTTATTATACTGAGAGGTGCTAACACATTGTCCTTATTATGTTAGTGATTTAAACTTTAAAAAGCGTCAGCTAAAACCTCACTGTCAGTCAATGCCAGTTCTCTGTGACCCTCGACCCCGGGGCTCCCCGGGGCTCCACGTCGTTCTTACGCAGCCACTGCCCTTTCTTCTGCGGAGTGCCTGGTGGGTCACAGCTGCTGACCTCTCAGTGAGCTGCCAGCGTGTGACCACGGAGCCCAGGGCCCTGGGCTTTACACGCACTCAGCCCGCACACCGAAGGCCGTCTCAGCACCTCTGACAGCCGAGGAGACTGAGGCACGCTGGGCTCTGGAGCCCGGCCTCACACCACTGCTGAGTGCTGGACGCAGCTCGCTGAGCTCAGGCGGCTTCGTTTTGTTGAAAAGGATGACATTTTTAGTAAGATGTGGGAGCTGACAGGAACAGACCTGAGGTGCTGCTGGGTCCAGTACAACTCACGGTGACCCACGTGAACCCTGTCCTGTCCCGTCCTCAGCGTCTCTGGCACCTGAGCCCAGGCTGCGGTCCCTGCCTGCCCATCTCACCGAGGGGAGGCGGGGTAGCGGTTTTAAGATTAAAGGACGGTGGTGGCAAAGCTGTTTGCTTATATGGCATGTCTGGTGACTGACAAGTACCCTTTCTCCTAGATGGATTGCAGCCGCTGGCCAGAAAACGTCTGTCAGCTATACCTACTGCCAAGAAGCCAGTTCTGACTAACCGTGACCCGCCTGGGTTGAGGTTGTACATCTTTTTGGGAGGAGACTGCCTATTTCTTGCCCAAGGAGCTGCTGGTGGACTTGGACTGTTGGCCCTTTTGGTTGGCAACCCAACGGGCTGCCCACATCACCATGAGGCTTCCCGGCTAACAAGGCGCTTCCCTGCCACGCGCTGGGCAGCCACTGATACCACTGTGCTTCCAGGCGGGACAGTGCACAGTGGCCCTGCGTGTGCCCCTCCTCGGACACTGAGGCCCCCACGCACCTTCCTTGGACACCGGGCCCCCACACGCGCCCTCTCTTGAACCCAGGGCCCCCACGCACCCTCCCTCGGACAGGAGACTGGTGCTTTTGCTGGGTCTCCCGAGATCCTCAGGGATTGTGGGGAGGCTGTCCCTGGCCTGACATGGACTTGAGGTTGAAATTTCAGAAAAGAAGAAATGCTGGCGCCACCTCAGGTGACCATAAAGGGGAGGATGGAGCTGCTCCCCAGTGTTTCAAAGGCTGGAACTTTCTGGAAGCAGACTGACACCCTTCCCCCGAGAGACTGTGGTTCCCACCACCAGCCTGGTTAGCAGCTTCTCCACTTCCCACTGGGGCTCCTCGGGCTTGGACCTGGGCTCCAAGGTTTGCATCACTGCCCTGCACCTGCCTGTCCTGGCCTCGCAGGTGGTGGAAGGGATGACAGGAGGGAAAGGGCAGCAAGCGGCTGCCGACACGGTGTGCGCAGGGCCCTTACCTCCTCCTTGGAAAACCTCTCCGCCTGGGTGGTCAGCATCTCCTGGATGCTGCAGAGACAGGAGAGCGGGTGCTGGCAGCAGGCATGGGTGGGGGAGCAGTGCCCGCCCTCCCCGCAGACCCCCACTCACTAGTCAGCCTTCAGCACCCCTTTGCCTTCTGGGTCAAACACCTTGAACGCGTTGAGGATGGTCTCCTCGGGGTCCGCCCCTGGAATGGAAGACAGGACTCAGATGTGCCGTGGTGCTGGGGATCCGGCACCCCAGAGCCAGAGCTTGAACCCCCAAAGTCGAGGGTCTGAGGAGGTGGAGCACGGAGCCCCAGGATTCTGAGAGGGGCAGCTAGTCCCTGGAGGGAGGGGGAAGGTGGAGAAAAGTGGTTTCTGGCTGCACTCGAGTTCAAAGGTGCGTTTAGATCCACGCAGGAGGCTCTGGTACTTGCTAGCTGTGTGACCTCTGACCTTTCGTTTCTTTGCCCAAGAGACAAAATCCCCTGGTCCGTGGATTCTGACTCCCAGCGATGCCACAGTTGTTCTGAGGCCGTGACAAGCCTCATCGTAATCCTCTGCAGTGATGGGCAGCCTCAAACTGCCAACCTTTCAGTTAGAAGCCACGTTCTTAACCACTGTGCCACCAAGGCTCCCCTCTCATCCAAAGACTCCACCTCACGGGCTGTAAACGTGGGGAGAGCCCGCCCGCTCATCGGGTCAGACCCAGGGCAGCTGGAGTCTACCCGCCGAGGCTGCTCTTAACCACGATTTCCCAACTGGGCCTTTTGTTTCCTCAGAAGATCCTCATCCAACCACCATCTGTTCAGGTGCTTCGGCTTACGGCAAAGATGGACACACAGAAACACACAGACGCTTACCCTTCAGTTTCTCCCCAAACATGGTCAGGAAGACTGTGAAGTTGATTGGCCCAGGGGCCTCCTTGATCATTTCATCAATTTCTTCATTCTTCACGTTCACACGCCCTAAAGCAGGACACATGTACTTCAGATGGGGGGAGAGGTGGCTGGGGGACCCCTGTATAGGGGACAGTTGAGCCCAGTGTTAGCTGAGCTGTGGCCATGGAAAGCTACGAGGCCTTGAGCTTGTCAGATGGTCCCCCGCCCACCTCGCCTGTCCCTCGTGGGGACGTGGGATAAGCCTGTGGAGGGGACGCACCCAGAGCGGCGAAGGTGTCCCTCAGGTCATTCTTGTCGATGAAGCCATCCCTGTTCTGGTCCATGATGGTGAAGGCCTGTGGGACGACATGGTGACTGGTCAACTGGGATGAGTTGGCAGGGAGATGTGGGGGTTAGACCGAGGCCCGGGGAGAGCGAGAGCCCGCAGGACAGTCCATCAGTGAGGAAACAGCCCAGAGCCTCACCCCATTTCTACACAGCACGGCAGCCCCCCCGAGCCCACTCCTGCCACTGCGCTGATGCAGACGCGTGCCAACCCCACTGCACTCAGAAGAACTGCTCTGTGTGGATTTCAAGGTGGGACCGTTCCGAAGCAGGGCATGGCTTCTGAGGTGCCTCGGAAGGGATTCGAACCACCAACCTTTCTGCTAGTAGTTGAGTGCTTGGCTAATAGTGTCACCAAGCACTGAAAAGACGTGTTGGGAAAACATCCTGTCAGGGACCGCTCCAAAGTGCTAATGAGCAATGAGGTCAGTTTTTAAAAAAGATGAAGGTGCATCTGACCCAAGCCATGGTGCTTTCAGCCGCTCCCTCCGCTTCTGCAATTTGGACAGTGAATAAGGAAGACAAAAGGAGGACTGATGCCTTTGAACTGTGGCGTTGCCAAGGAGACGGACTCACCCAGGATGGCAAAGGGAGACTTGGAGGAGAGAGGACGGTGAGGGCTGTCTCTCATACTTGGGCATGTTGTCAGCAGGCAGACCACGGGTATGCACAGAAACCTGTCTGTGAATGTCCACAGCGGCATTACGGCCAACCGTCCAAACCAGAACCCCCGGGTACCTATCACTGATGGGAATCAGCCCATCAATGGACGAGAACTCAGCCTAACCCAGGAACGATGTTTTGCCATCCACACACCACGGATGAACCCTGATGACAGCATAGAGTAAGAGCAGCTGGACACAGTGGGTCCTGGATTGCACGCGTCCGCCTACACGGAAGGTCCAGAGTGAGGAAATCCAGAACCACAAAGTGGGTGTCTGCCTTGGGGCTGGAAGCACAGTGAGTAACGCAGTCGGAAACCACCGCGCGTGATGGCGTGAGTGCTGACAGTTGTGGGGTATCTGCAGTAGATTGTGGTTGGTTGCAAAGCTGTGGCAATGCCAAAGCCAGCTGCTGTGCCAAAACCAGGGTGAAACTGTAAGTGAAGTACTGTGCTTTACCGCTGTTACCAAGTGGCTCTGGTGGTGCAGACAGTAGCCAGAAGGGCGGCAGTTCAGAACGACCCGGTGGTCCGAGGGAGAGGACTGTCAACATTCCCATGAGGGGTGCAGCTCACGGGGAGCCAGAATGGACCGGGGTGCCCATCAACAGAACTCGCTCATGTTCACTGCCTTGAGCCCATGCCAGCTCAGCGTGGACAGCAAGGTGAGGTGACAGCTCTTCCTTCCGCGAGCCGCTGGTGGACCTGAACTGCTGTAGACGGCTGGCCTCTGAGGTATCAGCATAACCTGCTACAGGCGCCCCCACCAGAGCTCTCTTACAACATCACAAAGCCTGTTGTTAATAGGGAGAGGCAAAGCCTGGGGTCTCCTCTCCCCTTGCCCAACTCCCAAGCCAGGGCTCCTTGAGAAGTGGGGCCAGCAGCTCCCCTCACTGGGCTCTGTGCTCCAATGGGGACCCTAAGAACTTGATGTCCACGCACTTGCCAAATGCATTCTCATCTCATACTTTTGGGGTTTTTTTTGGCAGGTGGCCCCTGAAAGTACGTGCATCCCCCTGCCCAGTCTCCAGGAGTGGATGCCCCCAGGGGGTGGAGCAGGCTAGGGAGAAGGGCTTTCTCTGCATAGTGGCTATTTCAGGTTCAGATGTGACATTTCCCCCTAGGAATGCCTCTCTGCCCCAGGGCTCATGGGACGTGACATTCCTGTGATCTGAACGTTGATGGGGACAGAAGCCCCAGTGTTCCTGTGTCATCTGGAAGCCCCCAGTGTGTCTCTAGGTTTCTGCCGTCCCTGCATGGAGCAGCGAGCCTGCGGAGATCCTTGTAACGCTCACACCAGGCTGTTCCTCCCAGGGTGGTGGTCCGAGGGCCGCTCAGCAGGGCATCACCGCAGGGCCACTGAGGAGGCGGCTCTGGAGGCTGGGAACTCTAGCGGAGGGCTCCCACCCCTGCCTCTGAGTCAGCTCCACACCGCCCGTGTGCACTGAGGATCAACCGCCAAGTTGCTGACACTACGTCACACAGAAGGACACTCAGCACCTCTGGCCCAGGAAGCCACTGGTGGATTCGGATGCCAGGGTTTGAGAGGTGCAGCCTCGCCCCTAGAGCTCCCTCCTTCTAAAACAGCTTGAGCACATTCACCCCTGAAGGGCCAGGTGGGAGTGTGGAGTGATACTCCACGTGAACCTTTAAGGTTGCTGGACAATGAATGCATCAGGCTGTTAACCAAAAAGTTGGCAGTTCAAACCCACCAGCTGCTCTGCTGGAGAAAGAAGTGGCAGTCCGCGTGTAGGAAGATCTGCAGTCGTGCAAATGCTATGATTGTCCTAGAGCGGAAATGTTAGTCGGAATCGATGGAAATGGGTACGTCCTAACTGGTGGTCATCAGCTGAATCTAGTTTTTAGGTTTTCTCAGTAAGACAGTCCCATCTGGACGAGGACTTCAAACAGGGTTCAGGCCCAGTGAACACAGACATTTCAAAAGTCAAGTGACTCTTTTCACGTATTGGCAAAGCATTAAAAAATACTACGCAGCATTGTAGAGCGACTGATGAGGGTGGCAGATCTCTCCTTCGGGGCTGATGGAAGCAGTCTAGCGACTGTTAATATGCATGGCTGCTAACCAGAAAGGTGGGAGTTTGAATCCACACAGAGGCACACAGGAAGGCAGGCCTGGTGACCCACTTCCAGATAATTCTAGGTACTGAAAGCCATACGGGGCACAGCACTAGCTGGGTACGCCGGGGGCTGCCTTTGGGGGTCTGCTCCCCGGGGGGATTCTCACCCGGGAAGGTCCCAACAAAGCCACGCACCTCCTTAAACTCCTGGATCTGGGTCTGTTCGAACATGGAGAACACGTTGGAGTTGGCGCCCTCCGCGCGCTTCTTGGCCTTCTTGGGAGACTGGGGGAGAGTGAAGGGAAGTGAGATGGGGCAGGGCCTCGGCCGCACATCTGTGCAATGGGGCTGCAGTTTCTGCCCTCACACCCCGAGCCAGGGCGCTGGAGGGAGAAGGGACCCGGGACAACGTCCACAGAGCCCCTGGCCCACGGGTCTGAAAGGCCTGTGGGTCCAGCCGGGGCTCCTCTTCCAGTGAGGAAGTGGTGGCCTGAGACCGTGTCTCCTCCGGCACAGAGGTCACACAGTGGGTCGGCCCGGCCCGGCCAGCAGCCTTCTCCTGAGCTTTGTACACAAAGGCAAGAAGAGCTCAGTAACGCATCCAAGGAGCACTGATTCAGGGCTCCCTGGGCCGGGCCGTGTAGATGCGGGGTGAAAGGACACCTTCCAGGGAGTTCAAAGTCCAAGCCCTGCTCTGTCACTGCTTTGATCCAAACGCAGGGAACCTCCTCTGCACCCCACACGCTGTGCAGGGAACAACGAGGGGCGTCTCCATCCCCTGCCTCTCTGTCATAATGGCTCCTAAAGCATGAGCCGCAGTGTTCTGAGCTCTGTACAGAGGTCACTTTGTCTGACCCCCACACCTGCCCCGTCACGTAGAAGCTGGCGCTCCTCCTTTGTTTTCAGCAGTAGCAGCTGAGGCTCAGAGAGGCTGAGTCCCTAACTTGAGGACACACAGCCTTGAAGAGGCCGATTCCAGAGGGCTACCTTGGCGGCAGTGAAGGACACGAACTCTACCACGGTCGCCTGAGGAAGAGGAGGGGCAGCCAGCATGCGCCTAGGGTGCTCAAGGATGCTCAGGCGTGGTCTCACGGACCCTGGACACGTCGGGAAGGACCAGTCCTGGGGGAAGGACTTGGTGCTTCATGAAGGAGAGTATATGTGCAGAGAGGAAGACCCCCAGTGAGGTGGACTGGCCCAGCGGGCACAACGTGCTCATGGTCAGCAGAGATGGTGAGGTGGGCAGGGTGCGGGGGGACAGCCAGGGGTTCATTCTGGTGGACGTGGGGTCCTGTAAGTCGATGCTGACTTGATGGCCCCCAGCAACAACAATCTGAGTTGGGGCCCCCAACTGCCTTCTCATGTGGATTCTGAACTGAGGGCTTTGCCTGCTGGTGGAAGGGGGCACACACACCACCACAGGGAAGGGAGAGGTTCAAATCTGCACGTTCGAAAGGTGAGCACAAAGGGTGGTCCTTGCCAGCTGCTGGAAGGAGGACAGAGACCCACAATGGGATCCTGGAAGGCTCAGCCCCACCTGTCACCCCGGGAGTGCTGAACCTCGCAGGTCTGCAGGAAGCAAGCCAGCTCGCTCATTAGCTTGCTGCTGGAGTCCCTGGGGCTGCGGCTGTCTGTGGGCCACTAACTGGGGTTCCCTGGGTGCCCACAGCTTCCTGCACTTTTCTAGGAGGGTCTCCCCCTCCCCCGGGCCCTTTCTCTGTCCCCTTCCCATGCCCTGCCTGTAGTGGGCATGTGGGGAGCCCAGCACCACTCCCATGGACTCCTTACTACTTACCATGACAGCGAGGACAGTGACAGAGTGGACCCAGGCCTCTTCCCTGAAAGAATTCCCCAGCTGCGGGGCTCTGCAGCCCGGGAACAATAAATACTTCCGCTGGGGGTTAAAAATAACCCCATGACCACTTTTGGCAGTAATAGGTGAGGCCGACTCCACCTAGGGCCCCCGCCCCCACCCCATGCCATTCTTCTGAAATAACGGCGGCTCACTTGTCGCTGGGGGACACGTGAGACCCACACAGGCACTCAAGGTTAAAGAGGCGGCCGGCGGGTCCCCGAGACGTGCGGCAGGCTTGGTGCAGCCAGCGCTGGGGCAGAGCCACACGTGTGCCTGTCAGTTTCCAGACACCAGACGGCAGTGGAGGAGGATGCCTGTGTCCATGGGCCTGCTCAAGCCCAGGGACGACCCCAGGGCCTCTGCATGGGCAGCGCCCACGGCTGGGAACACCTCCAGCTGACTCCTGCAGAGCCCCCTCCTGGCCTCTACGTCTCTGCTCAAATACCACCTTCTTGTCCCTCTGCACATAAAGTGGCCTCTCACTCCCTGCCCACCGCGCTTCCACCCTGGCTTTACTTTCCTTCACAGGGAGCTCTGGTGGCCCAGTGGGTATTCAAAGGCCGGAGGTTCGAATCCATCATCTGTGTCTCGGAAGAAAGACAGGCATTCTCCTCGCACGTGATTTCAGGCCTCTGGAAACCCGCTGGAGGGTGAGCTGTGTGTCAGTTCCGACTCTGTAGTGATGGGTTGGAGTCTGTGCTGTAGGAGTTATCCCTGGACACATAGTTCAGTGAGTGCTGGACTGCTAATCGAAAGATGAGTGGTTCAAATCCAACATCCGTCAGGCATTCTGGGGAGGAAGATGAGCAGTCTCCTTTCGTCACGACGTACAGCCTCTGACCCTCAGAAGCTGGAGGGTCACCACGGACCAGAATCCATAGCCCTGGACTGGTTTCTTGTTTTGTTTTAAACACATTGTTATGAGCTGGGGTCAGTCACTGGAACGACTTCACGCTTGGCAAAGGGATAGTCAGCAAAGAGGAGGAATGCCCTCGGGCAGGTGGGCTGGAACCCAGTCAGTGACCATGACAACGGGCTGCTGTGTTGTACATGGGGTTTCTGGAAGTCAGACCGACTCCCCAGCGTCCAGAGGCACTGCTCACCACAGCCTGTAGGCCAGAGAGCCGCTCTGCGGGACTCCCAAGGCTGTCGGTCTCTGCAGAAACAGACGGCCTCATTGTCCTCTTGAGAAGGGGCTAGTGGATTCGAACCACCAATGTTACGGTTAGCAGTCCAGTGCTTATCACCCAGTGCTACGAGGGTCTTGTGAGTGGGCATCAACGTGGTGGCAGTGGGCTTGACTATTGTCAGGTTTCTCCAGAGACCGGACCAGTAAGATGGCTGGGTAGCTGGACCTTTACGTATGTTGTGCCCATTATACACTCTGCTGCTAATGAAAAGGTTGTTTGTTCAAGTCCCCCAAAGGGGCTCAGAGGAAAGGCCTGCGATTTATTTTAGAAACAAACCTGTCACTGAAACCCTGTGGAACACAGGTCAGCTGACGTGCTGGGGTCCCTCAGAGCTGGAACCCATTTGATGGCAGCTGCTGGTGGTTCCCGGTGGACCAGAACCAGCCACGAGCCTCTCAACACACAACATTCATAACAGAGGTGTTTCACAAAAAAGAAAAGGGAGTCTTGTGCTCATGCACACCCATCCACTCGTTAGCCACATGAACGCACAGAGGGAGGACAGTGCAGGGGAGGAAGACCCCAGATGAGGTGGACAGAGTCAGCGAGACTGGCTCAGGACAAGGCAGGCTTCAGTGCTGCTGTACATAGAGCTGTTATGAGTCACAGGCAACAATAAGCCGTACATTGCTATCGTTACTTTTAAAGTCCAAGTTATCAGTTCCCTCTATACAACAAACAAAGTCCCAAGAGGAGTCAGAGACACATGGAAAGGCCTTTCCGGGGTGTCCAGATGAGCCCCGTAGTCCAGCACGTTCACCAAGAGGCCAACGGTGGACTCCACCAGCTGCTCTGAGATGCGTGGTGGTCAGATTCCGTCAGGCCTCACGAGCTTGTCCTGGAAGTGACTCGGTGGCAGGGGCTCTGATGGGGCGCAATCAGATCAGCTTGCCAAGTGGTTATGGATGAGACAGGGCGCTCCCCGCCAAAAGATGTCCTGATGCGCCTGGGCATGCGACCTTGTTTGGAAAGAGGGTCACTGAAGACGCCACTGGACACGGTCCCCACGTTGGTGACGCCCACCTAGGCGCACACACTTAGTCGCACTCTTCCAACGCAGAGATCTCTCGCTCTCACACACACACAGCCGCCCGGGGTTTCCCACTCCACATGGTCCCGTGGTGCCTGGGACACCTCTTCGTGGTTGAGGGAGCCCTTCCAACCATGGCTCAGCGATGTGGCCCACAAAGAACGACGTCAGGGCCCAAGCCAAGCAGGAGTGCCAACACCAAAAATGGCCAACTCTTTTTGGGGAGAAAGGATTAAGTATGTTTCCTGAAGACAGGTGGGCTGTCCTCAGTTTCATTTGATAGGAGACTGAGCTTTGTCTCAGGGTGTTAAAGGTCTTAATCCAGCCCTGGCTGGGAGCTTTTTGACAAATCATTTTCTCTTTGTGCATGCATCCCTTTTTAGCATCTGGAGTTCAAGTCTCTCTTCAGTTCTGCTGCATTATCTCCTCTAGGGGAGTGTGGAGGAGGCCATGGTGTCCCCACTGCTCTGTGAAGGGCGGTGGGATGGCATGGGAAGGAAGTGGGAACCACACACAACCTGAAGGATGCCTTCAATGTGCCACCGAGCTGCAGTGGAGAAACTGCCCAGTTGGTGTCCTGTCCTCCTGTGTCCACTCGCACAATAACAAGAATGAAAACAAAATAAAAGGCCACTTGGTGGATCGCATGAGGCCGTATGGTTATATCAGTAGATGAAAAGATTTAATACACAGAGCAGAACCTTCTGGGTCACTTATTACTAGATGGACTTAACTGGTGTTTCTGGTCAACTCCCTGGGCGCTGTGTCCCTACGAGGCGGGCGGTGAAGTCAGCTGTCTCTCAACAGAACAGAGACCCACCAGGCCCTGCCAGCTCCAAGCTGGTGGCTGATGGGTGCTGTCACCAGGCGATACTGTTATCTCCTCGTGTCAGGGCCCCTGGGTATCAGCCAGAGCCGATGGTGGGGGCAGGGACTCCTCCACCAAGTGGCTCAAAAAGTCACTGCTGGGCGCACAGGATTTGCTCCCCGCAGGGACGGGCCAGCAGCATCCTTTGCATGCAGGGGCCTACATGGGCAGCCGCAGCAGGTCTCTGGGCCTCAGTTTCCTTGTCTGCAAACAGGCACAGTAGCAGTCCTGACGTCAAGGCTCCTTGTGAGGCCTGAAAGAGTTTGCTCATTCTGGTAAAGTGTTAGGACACTGTTGGGCAGAGCCAGTGCTCGACAAATACTGTCCCCAGAACTTCGCCAGGTTCAGCCTTGTAGCAGCTCCATGGGGAAAAAAAAGGCTCCCCGCTTCTGTCAAGGCTCACGGTCTCAGAACCCGCAGTGCATGCAGCCCTGGGTGGTACTGTTCTGACTGCAGGGTCACTGGGGGCCAGGGCCGACCTGTGGCCGTGAGTCTGGCTTGTTTAGGATTATTCCAGGGTCCTGGCAGGACATCGTGAGCAGAAGAAAGAAAAGATCAAATGACAAGTGTGGACATCAGTTGACTTTGTCCCCGCTTCCTCTTCCCAACCCTTCCACTGCCATTTCTGCCCCTCTCTGGAGGTGTCCACCCCAGAAGGTATCCCTCACGTCCTGTCCAGTTACGGCTGGTGATGGCAGCTTCCATCTAGTTCTGTCCTTCCCTCCTTTGGTAATCTGCCTCCACCCTCTCCACCCCAACACTCACACCTGATTCCAGCCAGGACCTGCACAAGCTGTAGACCCTTCAATGGCTCTCCATGACTTCAGGTCAAATATCCCTTTCTGACTAGACACGTAAGGTTTGTTATCGTTTGACCTTGATCTACCTGATTGGGTGGTGGTGTGTGCCATCGAGTTGCTTGCCATTCCTACCGGTCCTACGCCCAGTAACTCCAATCCCTGCCATATCTTGAGCCATCCTCACTGACTACAACACATTTACTCCCATTACCCCAGTTACTCTGTCGATTCATCCGGGGTTTCCTCTCCTGCGCCACCCCTCCACCTTTCCAGGCATGATGTCCTTCCCTGAAGACTGGTCCCTCCTCGCCATGTGCTCAAAGTATGTGAGACAGAGCTTCAGAATCCTTGCCTTTAAGGAGAAACTTGGTTTCACCCTTTCCAAGAAAGACTTGTTCTCTTGGTGGTCCATGGTATGTTCAAGACTCTTCTCCGGCAGAACTCAAAGGCATCAATAATTCTTCTGTTATCCTTAGTCATTGTCCAGCTCTCTGATGCATAGCAAGTAATTGTGAAAACCATGGTCTGGATCAGGAGCACCTTAGTCTCTAGACTGGCATCATTGCTCTTTAGCACTTTGGAGAAGTCCCTGGCAGCAGATTTCCTTAGTACAATTCGTCTTTGGATTTCCTGACTGCTGGTGCCAAGTGTGTGGATTCTGAAATTGTTAACAACCTCAATCTCTTCTCCATCTACCATGGTGCTGCCAACTGGTCCAGTGGTGGGAATCCCTGTCTTCTGGTTGTTAAGCTTCAATCCATCTTGAAGATTGTTGAAGCATCTAAATTGGTGAAATGCTTAAAAGCTGGGTTTCAGATCAACTCCTTTGCGTCCTGGAATTGGGATCCTGGGTAAGTGATGTAACCACCCTAAACTTCCAATTCCTCAGTTGACAAGTGAGGGATGCGCTAGTGGGGGTTGTTGAGTAATGTAAGAGCCGCCCTGATGCTGCTCAGTGATGACGTGGCTAGGTGCCATGACTTAGTTCCTACTCAGTAGACCCAGCCGGTGCCCAGGCCGTGCCCCCTTTCCACCACTGCTCCGTCTGAGCCCGTGGGTGGAGCCACGGTGCCAAGTGGCAGTCCCTCTCACGGGGGTCTTCCTCTTTCGCCAGCCCTCCACTTTTCCAAGCCTGATGTCTCTCTCCAGGGACTGGTCTCTTCTGATAACATGCCCAAGATGGATGGGGCAGCCTGTCCCCCCCCCCCCCGCTTCTGAGGCTCACTCTGGCTGCATTTCCAGAAGAGCTCAGTTCAATCCCTGGAGGTCCATCGTGTATTCCTCCCCAGCACCACGATTCGGAGGCCCTCGTACTCACTGCTCAGCTCTCATGGCACACACAGCAAGTGAAACACCTCCGCTTGGGCCAGGCGCACCTCAGCCCTCAAACATCTCTGCTTTCTTACATACAACACTCTCATGACATCTTTTGCAGCAGATCTGCCCTACACAGTATGTCATTTGAATTCTCGACTGTGCGTCCATGGGCATTGACTGTGGATGCAGTAAAACAGAATCTTCAGCAGATTCCATTGTGTCTCCGTCTTCTGATGGAGGTGTATGGCTGATGCCACATGCCAGCTGTTAGCATTTGCTGTGCGTTCCTTCTGTGCCAGGTACTGTACCAAGCGCTGTCCCTGTGGGAACTCACTTTAGGCGAGTGAAAGTCCTGGCACAGAGCACGCGTGTCATTTGGGTTCCTTTCATGTCCCTCTCCAGCCCCACCCCTGCTCCCCAGGCCTCTCCCGCCAGCACTGAGGGTGCAGAGCTCGAGGACACGAGCCTTTCTGGAGTTGCTGGCTGCCTTCACAGAGGTCTCTTTGGGGAGGAAGCTGCCTGATGGATGTGGGAGCTCAGGGCCACCGTCTCAGGGGGAAGTCAAGATCGACTGACTGAAGACAATGCCCAAGGCAATGCTCTACGCCTTCTCTGGTGAGCAGTAACTGGGGTCTTAAAAGCTTGTGAGTGGTCATCAAGATGCAACTACTGGTTTCTCCCTAAGTGAAGATCAAAGCAGCATGGAAACAGTCCAGGGGACTAGTGGACTGTGTGGAACCCAGCCTCCACTCTGAGACCAGGAGGACTGGACGGTGTCCGGCTGGCACTGCTGGCCACGCCAGAAAGGGTCACAACAGGAGTTCTGTACAGAATGGGAGAAAAATGTGCAACAACATTAACAATAGTTAAAAAAAAATCACGTTCATGAGCCTTATAGAAACTGGTGAGACCCCACAAACTCTAGCCTTTAGCCCCACTTTAACACTTTAGTTCTCACGGCTCAACTTTTAGTTATGCTGTTGACAGGCTCATACGAGGAATGTATGCATTCCTTAGAACAAGCAACCACTCCAGGGACCGAAGCCATGGCATGTGCCCAGGAAGAAAGCTCAAAAATCAGGAAGGGACAGGCGAGGAGGAGGGGTGGACATGGGCAGCACAGGGAGGGAGTGGAGGAGTGCTGCAGGCACGGTCATCAAAACGTGAGTGCACTGTTAAACGGAAAACCATTTCCTCTAACTTTTCACTCAAATCCCAGTAAAAACTTAAACACGACAAAATGAGGATCTAGCTGAATTAGAGCAGGCACGGCGGCGGCAGTGATGCTAGACCCTGGGGGATTGTGCTGGACCCTGGGGATGGGCCACAGGCATGGGAGAAACAGGCCTGGCCACCTCACCATGCCCCAGCCACAGTTCCACAAGGCTGCCTCACTGAGAGCCCAAAGGAAACCTACTAGTTACTGCCCACCTAGCTCGACCTTCCTGTGTGCCAGGCACTGGCGCTAAGAGCTTCGTCTGCGGTCTTACTTAATCCTCTCAACAGACTTACAAGGAAGGGGCTAATATGAGGCATCTTTTCGGACCAGGATCGGTGTTCAGAGTCACTTCCCAAGACCCCGGCTGGGACTCTAACCCACATTGTCTGACTTTGCCATTTGTGCTGTTCCTCTCTGAAGTGGGGACATGAGATTCCTTGGGATGCCCCAGGGCTAGGGTCCAGCCCCAGTCAGCGAGAGCCCATGGGTAGCCTTTTAGGCCTTGGTCAGCTGCCTGCATGCAGGACAAAGGCACCACGAGTTCCTACTTTCCCTCAGTGTCCTGTGTCCTTCAGATGCCCGCCTGCCCACTCCCGCCCAGCCTGTGGGACCAGCTGTCTTGGTGGCGTGCCTGGCATTCTGGGGGTATTGTTCCCTCCTGTAAGACTCAGATCCCAACAGCAGCTGTGGCCCACCTCCCCCAGCCCTCCCCGCCCCACCTCCCCATCAGAGCCCTTTGTGGAGGACAGCCCAGCTTGGTCACCGCTGCCCGGCCTGCAGCTATATAAAGGCCACGCTCCTGATCCATTAGTCATCTGACCTGAGGTTCTCGGGTGAAGGACCTTTCAACAGGTCTGCAGCTAGCACTGGAGCTTCTGGCGCTGGGCACGCCCCCTCCCCAGGAGACAGCCAGGCTTTGATCCTGGGGCCAGCTTCGCAGCCAGCACTGCTGCCGTTTGGGGCCAGGCCGTTCATGTGGGGCTGTCCTGTGCACTGTGGAGTTTGGAGCGGCATCCCTGGCCTCCATCCACTCGATGCCACCCCGCCCTGACAGTACAAGGGACCCCGCACATTGCCCAGCGCCTCCGGGGGGGCCCTGGTCTGGCTGACTTTTCTGATCATTCTTCCCTGCATCCCACTCTAAGTGATGCTAACACCTGCTATCTAAGCTCAAAGGTCAGCAGTCTGAACCCACCCACAGCTCTCTGGGAGAAAGACAGACATCTGCTTCCAGGAAGACATACAGCCTCTGAAAGCCAATGGAGAGTCGTCAGTGATTGTCTGGGGCTTCCTGTCGTGGTCCCTCACAGAGTGGTCAGTGGGGACCGGGCACCACGTAATCCTGGTCTCAGGGTGGTGGAGGCGGGTCTGGGGGTCACGAGGGTCCCTGGTCCTCCGGACGAATTCTTTCCATGTATCTGTTATTCTCTTCACTCTTCTTTCCTCTGGATGCAGAGCCCCAGAGCTGCATCCTAGAGCCACTCCCAAGCTCTGGGGGTTCCTGTCACTTCTCTCCAGAGCAGGACAGAGGACCCTGTCCTTGGACTCTGCTGGGCACCTGCCGTGAGCATCCCTGAACCTCACGGCTTCAAGACACTCAGCTAGAGCTAAGAAGCTCACGTCGCTTAGTTCCGTGTGCTTTTCCTCACGCATGGGTGTACCCACAGCACATGTGATTACTGCTGGAGGAACAGCCATGATCAAACCGACAGATGGCAGGTGTGGCCCCACTCACCTTCCCGGCCCTGCCCTGCTTGCTTGTCTGTGTACTGACTTGTGCCCTCTGCGTCCTGTTATTGCAGGGCGGTGTATGGAACGCTGTTCTTCTCCCTCCATCTTCCTCGGCCTTCATCACTCTGTGCTGACACCCCCTTACTGCCTTTCCCTTCACCAAGTTAACACACGTCTGCCTTCTAGTCAGTGATCCGCCCTCCTTTCCTCCTGTCCCGCTAACCTTCAGAGAATGACTGTGTGGAAGCCTCTCCTTGGCGTGTGACAGCAGAGTTCTCGCACAACCTGTGTCCTTTTGTGATGCACTCATTTCACTCCGTGTACCTTTAGGTTCAACCAGACGGTTCCATTTACCTAGCAGAAGGGTGCAGAGAGAGCTAAGTGGGCTTCATGCTCCCGGATGACTTTGGACCAGGGAACCGGGGCCTGGAGGATCAAGGGAAGGGTGTGCTAACATCGCCACAGCCTGACCAGCGTCCAGGGCATTTCACAGAGGACAAAAATAGATAGGAGAGCCGAGAAAGACAAAGAGGGCTGGATTATAGACTCTGCCGCGGAATGAAGGTGGGAGGCCAGCGCGAGGCTCAGCCCTGAGTCATGGTTTCACAAAGGGAACAGGCCTGGGGCCGGTGCTGTGTGGTGCCCTGGCCAGAGACTGGCCTCAAGGTGAGGGGCGGGGAGTGTCCACACACAGGCTGCTCTCCATGCTGAGTGGGGAGCTGGGACCCTGGGGCTCAGGACTGCTAGAGCTGAGCTGCTGGTGACAAAACCGTCAGCGCAGCTTGAACAACGAATCGTTCCCCTGAGGACAAGGACTCTGCGAGCAGAAGTCCGAGGTGGTGCCGGCCAACACGCTGCAGCGCCTCATGGTCTGGTGGGTGTTTTGCCTTTTGTTTCCAAGATGGTGACTGCACATCCAAGCAGTTGTCTCCATGCTCAAAGCAGAGGCAGGCTGGTGGGCTGCTGGGGCCCCTTCTGGACCAGATGCAACCACTTTCTAAGACCTGTGGCTCTACGACCACATATGGGACACAACTGTATTCTAGAAAAGAGTGAAAAGGTGGCAAGCCGGTTTGGGTCGGCAATGAACACTGCTGAATGAACGCTCCAAGCCTCAATGGCTGGAGTTCCTAGCCTAAGAGTGTTCACACGGTGCAGCACACAAATCAGACAACAAAGAGCTTCCATTGGCCAAGAGCGAGCCAAGTTTTAAAGCTCCACAGCTGTGGGACTTCTCAGAGCCATCCACAATGACGCTTCCCTTGTCCCCTGCCAGGCAGTGCGCTGAGTGATTTCTACCCAGACCTCAGCTCATTAAATCCTTGACGTGTTTTGGAATAGTTCTAGACCACACAGTAAAGCAAGTCACACCCCTAGAAAGTTGTATTTCCACTTTGCTCTATTCGTTTAGAGGCGAGCTGGTGATTTCGTGAATTACGTGTCGGTGGTTCGAATCCCCAGCTGCTGCTCCTTTGAAGGCTTGCCGCCTGGAAAGCCCACGGAGAGTCATCATGAACCGAAATCGATAGGATGGCAGGGGGCGTGGGGCAGTCTACTAAGCTCCGGGGGTGCAGTGGTTAAAGTGACTGACTGGTCACCACATGAGGGGTGGTTTCACACTCCCAGCTGCTCCACGAAAGAGACGGCCGTGCACCCACAAAGTGCGTGGCCCTGGGAACACACGAGGCAGCTCTCCAGCGGCTCTGCACGGGAACCCACTCGGCACCGGCGGGCCAAGGGCCCAGTGAGAAGAGCAGCATGAAAACACGTGCACTCGGGTGCAAATGAAAATGTGACGCCGGGATGCAGAGTGAGCCCACGCGGCCGGGAGAACGGCACACAGATTCATCAGGAAGACGCAGGGCCACCACACCTTCAGTTCATGACAACACAGTGTCTGCAAAATGCGGTCCCGTCAAGCTCAGTGAATGCGGTCTGCCTCCAGTAACCCGCTGGGGGTGGTGGTAACCGGCCTGGTCTCACTCCGACGCTCCTGGACCACAGTGCCGCCTGCTCCCCACACAGCAAACACCTACCGTGAGCAGAGAGGTCTGTTCCCGACCCTGAAACCTGGAAACGTGTAGCTTCTCACACTGTCCCTTCCTCCCTGAGGTGCTGCCCCGGCTCCTGGAGAAAGCCTCAGCCTAGACAGCATGCCCTCAGCATGGACACCCCAGATCAAAGCCACCCACTGACCTTTGCCCTGGCTTCTTGTTCTCTTCTACATTTGCATGCTTGGATTTCACATCCGCATCTGTCATCCGTACCCCACTGCACTGAAGCATCGGTGCCACACGCTGCCACGTCTGTCCTTCCATGCAGGCACTCTCAGTTCCTACACGTGTGCCCGGCACAGCGCCCCGAAACAAAGGGCCAACCAAGACGCCACCTCACCACACATTTCCCTTTTCCCTAACCGGACCTGCATGTTCATGTTAAATTGAAAGGAAGCCTGGTTCCAGAAAAAAAGATAAGATGCACAACACAAAAGCCAAGAGGCAGCACTGACCCCAGGACAGGCAGAAGTTCTAGAAATATCCCTGGGGGTTCAGCCCTGGTTTGCAGCTGACTTCCATGAAGGTCAACACTGGCCTGCTTTCTTAAGGAGAGAAACACTGCAGCAAACATGAGCTTTTCCGGGTCACGATGTCGCGGCTGAGAGCGGTAACGTTTCCTCCTCCACTTCTTTTCTGACCTAAACACCAAACTCAAGCTCATCCCATGGCTGTCAAATCAATTCAAACTTAAAACGACCCTACAGGGCTGGGGGGCAATTCCCGACAAGGTTTCCAAGGCTGTAAACCTTTACAGAAGTCGATGACCTCATCCTTTTACCACGGAGCAGCAGGTGGATTTGAAGTGCTGACTTTTCAATTAGCAGCCCAATGCTCATCGACTGAGCCACCAGTGCTCCTCTCCATGTTGAGAAGTACCTGCTAACATGACTTGGAAGCCTGCCCCTAACATCCTCAATCATGTATCAAGGTAACTGGACCTCTGAGCTTCTGCAATGCAGTTCTCCCAACTCATCAGAAGAGGGCAGTGCAACTCTAGGGCTCAGCATGTCTCTGGCCTCACGCTGGCAGAGCCAAGGCGTAAAAATCTGGAAAGGGAGAGGACATCTTTTCTCCCACCTGTCCCTCGCCAGGCCTGCCAGAACCACTCCATTCGTGTCACTCTGCAAATGAGAAGGTGAAGACGGAATAAGGTCCTTGGAAGACAGCTCAGCAGAAAGCTCAACCCACTGTCGCCTCCTTGGGTCCCACGCACAGTGACCCTCGGGGACAGTACAGCTGCCCACCGGGTCTCCCACGCTGTGCATATGGACGGGAGCAGACATCTGTCCACCACAGAGTGGCTGGGGCTTGCAGCCCTGACCTTCTGGTCTGCATCACATTTGTTGACCTCCGTGGTGGAAGGTGATCTGCTCACACAGACCACCAGGAAAACACTGTGCGGCAGCTGTGCTCCATGCCATGGGGATGCTGTGCGTTGGGACCAAGTCAATGGCACCAAAACCCAGCCACAGCACCACCAAGGAGCTGAGAGAGGAAGTTTCTAGTGCCTTCCTTCCACCATGGGCTGTGGGAACCAATAGTCTGGAGGGATGAGAAGCGAGATTCAAGAGCCTGCAAACCCCAGCTGTGTGTGGCCTCGTGCATGTAACTGACTCTCGGAGAAATTTTAAATAGAGGGGTAACAGGAGACCTAGAGAAGGTGACATGTAAGCCAAGGCTTGAAGGAAGTGGAGGCTACCTGGCTGAGGGGACCTTCCAGACCAGAAACCCTGAGGTGGGACCATTTCAGGCGGACCTGCTACAGTGAACCCTCGAGTGCAGCAGCCTGTGTAAGGCGCTTACCTGACAGAGAAGGAAACCACCTAAAATAGGAGCATGGAGGGACCATGTCTCGTCAAAGGTGGGAAAACTGAGACCAGAAGAGCAAGGTAGCCCCGCTGAGTCCTGGTTCTCACGAGGTTCATACTATTTTTTTTTTCTTTAGTTATAAAAAGTGTAAAGTAAGAAACATGTTTGGAAGCAGGAGTGGCATCCACTTTCTAAATAACATGCCTCCGGAAACCTTATGAACTTTGATAAACATCGATAGTTGTAGAGGAGCTTCAAGCCTTTTGTTCATAGGGTCGCTGAGTCTTGTCTGACTCAAAGGCAATCACAACAACAACAACAGGCATGTACCCTAGTAAAGTTAGATATTGAAAAAGTAAAAGATCCCTTGTAATCCCTCTCCCACAAATAACAGCTGTTTATAAATATGTATGTTTTGTCATATGCAAGTACAATCACACAGACATGCATTCTTAGGGACTGAACTAGGAATCCCTAAAATAAAAAAGAAAACCGAGAGACCCACTGGAAGCCATAAACCTGTGAAGATGGAGGCAGAGCTCGGAGAGACACTGCAATTGTGAGGTACTGAGGTTTGCCCGGGGCTAGCAGGAACTGAGGGAGACAAGAAATGATCTTCCCTCAGAATCTTCTGGGAGAACGTGGCCCTGATTCAGCCTTCGAGACTCCCAAGCTGTCAGAAGATAAAGTTCTATTTTCTCTAAAGCCGCTCATTTTGCGCGCTTTGTTATGCCAGCCTAGGAAAAGGATAAACTGGGTCTAGTTCTTTTACAGAATTGGAGGTCATGCCGTACATACAATTTCAAAGCCACTTATTTGCTTGATAATATAACAAGATCATTCCGTGTCAATACATATTGATCCCGTCGGAATTGTAACAGCTGTAGAATGTTCCACTGTATGGATGTCCCATATTTGATTCAACCAATTCTTCAATTAATGAGCATTTACCCTGTTTTCCATTACTTCTGACTGTGTGATGTGTTGCACTGCCAATCGAAAGGTCAATGGTTCGAATCCACGAGCTGCTTCTCAGGAGACAGACAGGCATTCTCCTCCCATACAAGTTTACAACCACAGACACCCAGAGGAGGTGGCTATGAGGCAGAACCGACTCGATGGTAGTCGGTCTAGCTGGGGTGATGAATGCCCCCCACAGATTTACCCAGTCCAACTAATTCCTTAGGATGCGTTTCTGGGAGAGGAAATGCTGACCCAGAAGTTGGACATGTCTTTGCAGTTTCTAGGTGTGAGGCCAGCTATCCAGGTGGGCCCTGAGGGCCACGCTCCTGAAACCATACGCAAACACTCATAGAATCTAACCAGGAAAACCCTACCCCACTTGTGTCCCTGAGACCAGAAGGGCTATGCTCCCCATTATGTCACATTTATGATGACATTGTTTCCACGTGGGCATTCGCAACTTCTGACAATTGTGTTATAAACCTTCAACATGAAGGTAAACTAGAGAAAACTTACATCTCCCTAGAATTTGCCAGGGCCAGTCTCGCAGTGCCAGTCGGCCGAGCTGGTGTGGCTCCTGCCTGTATTCTGACTTCGCTGACTCAACTCCCTTCCATTCATGCCCTCTCTCCCAGCCAACTTCTTCATCAAATACAGCAAGCACATGTGGACCTCAGGGCCTTTGCACAAGCTGATCAGCTGCCTGGGCCCCTCCCCCTCATCTTCACAGAGTTGGCTCTTTGCTTTCAGGTCTCAGTTCAGATGGCCCCTCTGGTATGGATATCTTGCTCTCTAACATGCAATTTGGCTTTGCTTTCTCCTTCAGGAGCTGTGGAGGCATTGTGGTTAAGGGACTCAGGTGCTAACCCAAAGCTCAGTGGTTTGAAGCCACCCTTGCTCCTTGAAAACCTTGTGGGACAGTGCAGCTCTACCTCTGAGGGCCCCTCCGAGTTGGAATAGACTTGACACCGGTGTGTTTTTCTGTCTTCTTTGCACTGTTTGCAATCTGACCGTATTTCTTTACAATTCACTCACTCTTTATCTCATGCATTAGGTTGTGAGTGCTACACGGGCAGCATTTTTGTCTGCCTTGCTCACTGATATATGGTGTGTGGCACATAGTAGGTGGCTAGTAAGCAATAACAATTAAACACATAAGATTTTGTATGTTTAACTATGAGATATCATCTCACCCCAGTCAAAATAGCAAAATTTAGCAGAACAGCAAGCAATAAATGCTGGCGAGGTTGTGGAGAAACTGGAACCCT
>NW_006399898.1:6644785-6647404 GCF_000299155.1 Elephantulus edwardii
AAAAAAAAGATTTTGTATGTTTAGAAATCAACTGGGCTCATTTAAAGCATCTTTCCTATATCTTAGGAGCCCTGATGATGGCTGAGCCCTGTGGTGGTTAAGGCTCTTGGCTGCTAACCTCAAGGTCGATGATTCAAAGCCATCAGTTTCTTCTTGGGAGAAAGAAGGTTTTGTCTAATTCTGTAACGATCACAGCCTCAGAAGTCTTACAGGGCATCCCACTGTGTCCTTTATGGTCACCAGCAGTCAGAATCCCCTCCAAGACAGTGGTTTTGGTTTTGCCTCGCTAACAGCATGCTAGAGAGTGTCCTGTAGAAGGGCACTCAGGAGCTGCTTGGTCCTTTTCTCAGTTGCATAGTTGTCCATGTGTGGAAGTCAGGGGAGTTGTTTATTCATGCTCCTGGGGATGGACAAGCCCCTGGAGATGGACAGCTGGGCTGGTTTTCATTCATACACAGACAGATGTCTCATTCAGAGCCTCCCTGAGGGCAAGATGACGCTGAGCTGGGAACGCAGCGACCTTTACAAGCAGACTCTTCCTTCTCATTAAAGGCGTATCGTCAGTGCTTGTTCAGAAAGACCCACTGACATCAAGTCAGTTCCACCTCACTGTGACTCTGAAGGACAGTGCAGAACCTCCCCTTAAGTTTTCCCAAGGAAGTACGTATTTTTTTATTATTTCTTTTTTAAAATTTATTATTAATTTCTGTAAAAATTTACAGACTTTGGATTTCCATTCATTCACTGTTGCACTTTTCTCCCCTCCCATCCCTCCCCCCAGTACACTACCTTCTTGGAAAAGTAAAAGAAAAAAATCTTTCATTGTTTTACAAACCCTTCCCCAGGTCCACTCTACAATGTAGCCTTCGCTCTAGACTCCTGTCATGACAAAACTATCACACATCCCTTTTAAACAGTTTTCTTTGTCATCTGTTTCAATGCAGTGTACATTATTGAACCCATCTTTCTCAGTGTCTCCCCAACCCCGAGGTCAGCCCTGTTTTACAACAGTGGTACCATGCAGTATCTGTCGGAAGTACACCTTTATGGAAGCAGACTGCCTCATCTGTGTCTCTCAGACTGGCTGGTGGGCTTGAACCACTGACCTTTGCGCTAGCAGCTGGATGTCTTAACCACGGCACCATTAAGAGTTCCATCTTGTTCAGAAAGGATGGCAAAAATGAAGCAGCTGATAACGGGGCGAGGAGCGAAAGGCAGAAGGGCGTGATCTGAGCATGAGCGTGGGAGACCTGCAGCCCTGTTTGCACTGTCTCTTCCCTTTGTAACTGCAGGCAACTCACCCGTCCCCCGAGCCTCCATTTCCACATCTGTCAAGAGGGTATCGACACAGCGCTTTTAAAAGAATTATGTGGACCACGCTCGAGCGCACACGTGTGTTATGTGTGTGTGACTCACCTCTGCTCACTGATTCTGGCTCCTAGCGACCCTCCACCGGGTTTCCAGGCTACACACTGTAGTGGGAGGGGACTGTCCATCTTTCTCCCAGGGAGCAGGTGGTGGGTTCAACCTGCAGAGACGAGGGTCTTCTCGTTAGCAGCACAGCATGCTGCGATCATGCCACCTCCACGGAGCTGAGCAGGCGGGCGTCTCGGGAAGGCGTGGCTGGCGTGATTCTGGCTGATGTTAGTTTGATCAGTTATTTCACCTCCCGGAGAGAAGAACAGAGGTAATCCGGTCGTGCCCATTTTACAGCTGAAGAAGCTGAAGGAAAAGGCCAGCACCTTGCCTCATAACCCATCATCTACAAGTGGCAAGGAATTCCCTCGGTTTCTGCACATTTTGGAACCCTTCCCGCAGTGAGAAGTCGGCGCCGAGGAGTCCGGCTCGGCTCGTCGGGGTCTGGACCACACGCCCCACCGACCGGAACACGTGGTGAGTTGGCCCCGCCCCCGAGGCACAGTGTCTGCCCGCGATTGGCCCGGCGGTGTGACGTCAGCGCTGGGTCCCGGCATCCTCCGCGAGTCTGCGAAGAGCGGGGTTTGCTGGTCTAGCGATGGCGGCCGTGTCGGGGCGGCTGAAGCGCGGGTTCGCGGCCTGAGGGTGCAGCCCGGTCACCCGGGCCCAGCGCGTGAGGACTGATGGGGACAGCGGACTGCCTGCGGGGGTTGGCAGCCCTGTTGGGTTGTGGGCTGCCATCAAGTGGACGCTGACTCGGACATGCTGCGTCTGTCTGTCCCCGGGGTCCTCCGACCCCCGCCTTTCCCAGCGTGACTCTCCCCTCCCCCCAGCTGACCGCGTGCGGCCGAGCTGACCGCGTGCGCGTCGTGAGGGAGACGAAGCTCGGGACCCGCTCGGAGGAGTGTCCACCTCGCAGCCGTGTGTGTCTGCAGCGCAGGGCCGTTGGCTCCCCGTGGCCTCGCGCTTCCGTCGGCGCTCGTCTGTCTGCTCTGCGGGGTCACCGTGCTGGGCAGACGGGGAGCAGGACAGACCCTCGGCTTCGAAGGACCACGCCCTGCAGGACCCCATGGACAGCGGAGGAGAGGCCTCCAGGGCGGAAGCCCCCGCCTGCGGCTGCGAGGAGCTGCTGCACAAGGTGGAGGTCCCACCTGGACAGAAAGGTGCCGCGAGGTGGAGGTCCCACCTGGACAGAAAGGTGCC
>NW_006399898.1:6647677-6658629 GCF_000299155.1 Elephantulus edwardii
GAAGGGTGCCACGAGATGAAGGTCCCACCAGGACAGGAAGGTGCGAGAAGGTGGAGGACACAGCTGGACAGGCAGCTGTCGCGAAGATGGAAGTCCCACCTGGACAGGTAAGGGCCGTGAGATAGAAATCCCACCTGGACAGGCAGGTATTCCCATTGTTGTCAGCTGCTGCACAAGGTGAAGGTCCCAGCTGGACAGGTAGGTGCCTCAAGGTGGAAGTCCCACCTGGACTTCCTGGTAGGTGTCCCTGTTGTCATCCACTGCAAGGAGCTGCTGTGCAATGTGGAAGACCCACCTGGACAGGTAAGTGTCCCTGTTGTCAGCAGCTGAGACCCGCTTGGGCCCTGAGGCTCTGGGGCTTGCGTCCACCCTGCGTGCTGCCAGCCACGGTGGCGGCTTCAGCCGCTTGAACGAAGGTTTATAAAGCAAGTATTCCGTTCACTCTTCATACCATATCCACAATGTGAGGGTGTGCCCCTCACTTTCCTGTAATCCTGATCAGTAGCACCACACCTCCCTGAACCTCACTATTCTTTAGTGAGAGTGTGCTGACCCGGTTAGAGGATTCCAGTTAGGGGATATTGGTGGTATCTTCACCCGTCGTAACATGTGCCTGTTAGTTGTTTATTAACTTTGATTCCTGATTTCCTCCCTGCCTATCACTGGTAGTCATCCAAAAAGGATTCTATATGTAAACGTTTTCTCAGCTTTTTATAACCATGATCTTATACAGTGTTTGCTCTTTGTACATCATAGTGTACAGCATTTCGTGACTTCTTCATTGTTTTCAGTACTGGGTAGTACTCCATTGTGTGAGCATATCATAGTTTCTTTTCCCTGTAATTGGTTATTTGTGATCAGCTTTAATATTTATGGAAGTAAAAACTGGGTGGTTTTTAACTTTAGAATAGCCACACACACCGCAAGTACAAAACCGTGTTTGATACTCAAGCTCCAGGCACAATTACTGCTGCCTCACTTTACAGATAAGTAAGTTGAAGCTTTCATGAGATGATAGGACTGAGCTCTCCCTTCAGGAGAAAGAACCTCTTAGGAAGAGTGAGGTTGCCTGGAAGCTTCCAGGTGCTGGCGTTTTCCAGCCATGACAGTATGTGAATCAGAGGCTACGCCTCTCGGGGCTGGGCACAGCGGGAGTGATGGAGCCAGGGAGAGACCTGTTCTGAAGTTAGAAAGGGCCCTGGCTTCTCTGAGGGGCTTTGTAGCCAGACGTTCTTCCCCCTCTCCTGTCACAGCTTTCAGGCTGATATCTCAGTCAGATGTTGCTCCTGCTTATTCCTGTGCCTCCCTTCTATCCTTCACAGCAGAGGTCAAGGCTTGAGAGTCTTCCTATAAACCCAAGAAATACATACCTGATCAACCATTCCCACAGCAGACTATGAGCAAGCGTGTTTGTGCTCCATCCTTGGCGGGTCCTGTAGTGTCATGGAAAGAGCACTTAATTAGGGGCCAAGAGTCACCCAAAGCCTCTGATCCTCACTACCACCAGATGTAAAGTGCTAATGACAGTACTCCTCCCTTAAAGGTTGTGGAGAGTACATGAAATGAGCAGATCTAAGAATTGTGACAGAGAACAAGAGTTCCATTTTTATTTATTTATTTATTTTGTGGGTACCGTCAAATCAGATTTGACTGGTACAAGAGGAGATTGTTCCTCCTTCTCCAGCAGAGCATCTGGTGGATTCTAACCATTCACCTCTGGGATTGCATCGCAGCTTCCCGCCACTAGGCCACCAGAGTTCGCCAAGAACAGTAGTTCTAATAGTTGTTGACAAAGGTTTCCTTCAAAGACCTCTTCCTGCTGGACAAAGCCCAAGGGTTGTGATATGATAGAGATCCTAGAGGATCCATTAGAGTTATACTTACCTGCAAAATCTTCCCCCCCCCCCCACTTTGGGACAGACAGCCCAGTGCTATGCAGAGCAGTGGTGAAGCCATCAGGAACCTGAAAGCCCAACCAAACCCACTGTTGTCAAAGTAGTTTTCAATTCATGGCAGCCGTTCAGGGAGAGGAGCACTGTCTCACAGAGTTTCCAAGACTGTACATCTTTATGGAAGCAGACTGTCCTGTCTTCCTTCAATGGGAGCGGGTGGTGGATTTAAACTGTTGACCCTTGAGTCAGTAGCCAAATGCTTAACCGCTGCAAAGGCAAAGCTCTCAGATGCGGAACATCTTTCCCTTCTGATTTCCTACTCTATCCTCTTAGCACATGGCACTTTCTCTTGGTCACAATATGGCTGCGGCAGCTCTAGGCCTCACATCCATTTCCCACATAGGATGAAGTCATTGGAAAGGGCAAGCATAAAAGACTTCCTGTCTAGTAAGAACCTTCCAGAGCCTTCCCTTCCTATCCAGCTTGCCAGCTTCACCTTTTCCAGGGGACTGTTAACTACTCAGGACTAGCACTACAATATGTAAAGAACCATAATCCGGACTCTTCCCAGGATTCTGGCTTCTGGGGGTATCACCTAAGCATCTCTACTCAGGGATTCATTTGGAAGGTAGGAAGAAACAGCCGGAAGAAGAAAAGTAAATGCCCCAGCTGGAGCCCAGCACTGTGAGAAGGGAGGGGAAAGGGTGGAGAATGAGATGCTGAGTCCACAGGCATTTTATTTCCTCCATTTACACCAGATGATGGAGGATTGAGGGCTGTCACTGAGCCCTTATGTGTCCAGCCTGGGAGCTGGGATTTCCTGTAAGGAAGCACCCGGGCAGGGTGACTTTGACCAAGGTGTCTTTAGGGTCTGCCAAGCCCTCAGCAGATGTTTCATCATGTGCTTTGAGATCCCTGAATGACAACAGCTGTGGGCTTCACAGCAGTGTAGGTGTTGCGAGGATACAAGAAAAACCATCCATCAATTTCTCCAGCTTCCAGCCAGGACCACATCTGTGCCTTTGTGTACTTCTACACTTTTCTGATAGTAGTGGATGCTTCTACAAATGCGGTGCCATTTAGTGGCTTCTGATGGGGACCGTCCCTTGGATTTCTAGGACTGTCTGTCTTTATGGGAAGAGAGTGAATGATGGATTCAAACTGCTGATCTTCCCATTATCAGCCTAACATGTCATGCACTCCCACCACCAGGTCTTTTTAGGAGGTTCATTACACACACACACACACACACACACACACACACACACACCCGCCCACCCACCCAGAAAACCAGATAGAAAGACGTTATATAGAATTCTACCCACCCTTCTAGACTCTAAATGTATTCAAACACATGTATTCCCCACCCTCAGACTCTACATATTGCTTCTTAATCTGCATTTTCAGTTAAAATATGCCATGAACACCTCTTCATGTCAATAAATATAGCAGATGTCATTCTTTTAAAAGACTGTGGAGTAGTCTATGATGTACCAGCATTTATTTATAAATGCCCTTTTAATGGACATGGAGGTGGGTTCACGTTTTTTTCTGATGATGAGCCATTCCCTGCATCTGTTCTTGTCCCTTATCTTACTGCTTCTTGAGGACACGTTTTAGTAGAGAAGTTTGGGGGTCACGGCACTTTAAAAAGAACTGAAGTTTAGAACCAAACTGCTTTCCACAAAGATGCTAATTTATACACTCATCCACTGTATATACTACTTTTTCCTCACTAAAATTGGCTGTGCCTGTCCTTTTTAAATATTCATTCATAGAGCAGGCAAACAGTACTTTCTTATCTGCATGTTTATTTCTTGTTTACTGGGGAGAGTGAATCTATCTCTGATGTGCTTTTCAGCCATTCTTATCTCTCCTCCTTTTTATCTTGCATTAAGTTGTCTATCATTTGCTCCCATAAAACAGTGTATAATGATATTAAGGACATCATCCATGAAGAGAGCAGGTCATTGCAAATAAAAAGGAGGAAGAAAAGACCAAAAGTGGTTGTCAGAAGAGACTCTGAAAATTGCACTAGATCATCAAAAAGCCAAAACAAAGAGGTGGTGAAATAAGAGCTAAACAGATGATTTCAAAGGGCAGCACAAGAAGACAAAGTATTTCGACAAAATGTGCAGAGAGCTGGAGTTGAAGAACAAAAAGGAAGAACTCACTCAGCATTTCTAAAGTTGAAAGACCTGAAAACAAATTTGAGCCTTGAGTTGCAGTCCTGAGAGATGCGTTGGGAAGAATCAGCAATGATCCAGGAAACATCAAAAAAAGATGGAGAGAATACAAAGAAGCACTGTACCAAAAAGGATTGGTTGATACTGAACTATATCAGGAAGTATCATAGGATCAAGAGTCAGTGGTAGTAAAAGAAGAAGCTGCACTGAAGGTATTGGCAAAAAATAAGGCCCCGGAAATCAATGGGATACCAATTGACACGTTTCACCTAACAGATGCAACCCTCTATGCCCTTACCTGTTTATGCTAGGAAATTTGAAGCATGGATGACTGGCTGGTTGACTGGAAGAGGTCCATAGGTACTTCCATTTCCAAGAAAAGTAATCCCATAGGATGTGAAAATTATCAAACAAGATCATTAATATCACATGCAAACAATACTACTGATGATCATTAAAAAATGTCTAGAACAGTACATAGAGAACTATCAGAAGATGTCATTGCTGATGCCAGATGGATCCTGGCTGAAAGCACAGAATATCAGAAGAATGTCTTTTTGTGCTTTATTGACTATGCAGAGGCATTTGACTGTGAGGATCATAACAAGTTATGGCTAACGCTAAGAAGAACGGGACCCCCCAGAAGACTTACTTGTGCTAAAGTGAAACTTACGTCTAGATGAAGAGGCTGTTGTGCACATGGAGCAAGGGAACACTACACGATTTACCAGTGTTGTTGTTAAGTGCTGTTGAGTTGAACACGATTTGTAGCGACCCTATGAACAAAAGATCTGAACCCTGCTCTATAGTTACTGTCATTTCTTTAATGTTTACATAGAGTTTCTAAAGACATGATGTTTCTAAAGGAAGAGGATGTCAGTCCTGCCTTCAAGCCTGTCTTAATCCAGGAGCTCCACCAAACACTGTCCCACCATGGGTAGCCATTATGACATTTGACACACCAGTGGCACAGCGTTCAGCATCATAAAAACCCCAAGTTACTTCACTACAGCAAACTGACAGACCAGTGTTGTACTACTTGGGAGAATGTTCTTCCTAAACACAATTAACACCAAGCCTCAGGGCACAATTGACTTAACTACAAAGGCCCCACCAGGTCCTGATTAACTGAAACAAGAGGCTTCCAGCCCACAGCTGATTATTAACTAAACCATTAAATCCAGTCAGCTTACACACGATTGTGAATAAAACAAGAACCAAACAATTTACTCTTTCAACTGAAACAAGAGAACTTACCCCCCAGAATCCAACTGCTTCACCCACGAGCTTCCAAACGGAGTTTAGCAATCTAAAATAAAAGAAAGGATTGTAACAGTTCTATCTTCCCTGCATACCTTAACAATCTGTATGCAGAGCAAATTACTTGAGAAGCTCAACTTTGAAGAGAAATGTGGCATTAGGATTGGAAGAAGACTCATCAATAACCTTTGGAATGGAAATGACACATTCTTGCTGAAAGGAAGGAGAACTTGAAGTGCTTGTTGCAGAAGATCCAAGAATACAGCTTTCAATCTAGATTACATCTCAACATCAAGGAAACAAAAATTCTTACCACTGGACTGATAGGCAACAGCATGATGAATGGAGAAAAGATTGAAATTTCATATTATTTGGATGAACAACAACTTCATCTTACTTGGATCCATAATCAGCACCCTTGGTACTAGCAGTCTGGGTATCAGGGGATATATTGCCCTTGGAAAGTTCGCAGTTATGGATCTCGCCAAATTACTGAGGAGCAATGATGGCCATTTGAAGACTAAGGTTTGCCTCATTCAAGCCATGGTCTTTCCAATCACTTGGCTATGCATCTGAGTTGGAGAATGAATAAGGAAGACAGAATTGATGCCTTTGAGCTGTGTTGTTGAAGAGTACTGAGCATCCTATGGACTGCCAAACAGATATATCTTGGAGGAGGTACAGCCAGAGTACTCCCTGGAGGTAAAGAAGATAAAACATCAACTCACATACCATGTTGCTAGGAGGCTAATCCTTGGAGAGGGAAACCATGCTTGGAAAGATGGAGGGATGGAGAAAGAGAGGGAGAACCTCACCCAGGTGGATTGACAAGGTGACTGCAGCAGTGGGCTCAAGTGTGTCAGAGATGATGAGGATGACAGAGTTTAGGGCAGGTCTGTTCATTGACAGATCTGTTCATAGGGTTACTATGGGTCATACTTGATGGCATATGACAACAGCGTGGATGTTTGTTGTTGTTTGCCATTGAGTTGGAACCAACCCATGGCCAACCTTCCGGGTGGTTTTCAGAGGCATTAATCACATGGGAGGAGGTTGTCCCTATTTCTCCCACTGAGCAGCTGGTGGATTCAAGCCCTGTGCCTTCGGGGTTGCAGTGCAGCTTCTTACCACTAGGCCACCAGAGCTCCCTTCTATGTTTGTGCACACATACAAGATTTTTAAAATCTGAATTTGCACAATAGTTGCAAACATGAGGTCCAGCACAGCAGGGTTTCTGAGGATGGTACAACTAATGCAACAGCATCTAACAACAACATATATTATCTATTCTAACTCTTTGTCATATATGTTGCAAATAAATATTTTTACATTTTTCTCTTTCTGAGGGTCAGCAGTTTGAAAGAAATGGAATCTAATTTACTTTTTTTTTAAACCCAAAACAAAAATGCCTTATGCTTTTGATCTTGTGTCTAGGAAATCTTTAACACCACAAAAACCTTTGTTTTTCTTTAAGAGGCTTTATAGTTTTAGATTTTACATGAAGGTCTGTGAACCATTTTATTATTGTAAAGGATCATCTCTTCTTGTGCCAGGGTTCTGCTGCAATAACTCCATAGGAAAATGGCTCTTTTATAAGTCTAATTCCTAATTCCCCTCATTTTCATTATTTGTGATTAGTTTCTATAAATTCAGTCTTTTACGTGCCTTTTGGGGTGGTAAATATGGCATATAAATGGATGCATATATTTTAGTAAGTACATGTATACATAAAAATATGCAAATCATAAAACTGCACTCTGATGAAGAAAAGTTGGACTGTGTGGGTGTTTTTGTCCATTGTGGTAATAACTCCACTTGGGGAAATTTCTATTTTATCATTAGAAATGGAGATGATGTTTCATATCTGAAAATTAGTGAGAATTGTATGTTGAGTCTTTTTCTTCTCAAATTTCCTGGTAACATCTCACTACTTCTGAAATCTGCCTACTGGCTTTGGCATTTGGTCCTTGTTTTTAAGCATCTGAAGTCCTCAATTTAGTTGGGGTAGTTGGAAACTCCAGCTAATTATTTTATAGTGAAAAATTGTAGGCATCTTTTTTCTTCCTTATTCTTTCTTCTTTAGGTTTTAGTTCTTCTTCAACATCCACTAAATGGTGTTTTGTCAGTTCCCCACATTTCATGATCTGTCAGGTGATCCTCATTTCTGCATTCAGGGTTCTTGCCATAAGTGTGATTTTTCCGCTGGCCTCTCCCACCCCCATCATTACCCTGACCAAATGTGCATTTTTACATAATGCAGCAACATTCTCCAAACCACTGCATCCATTTCCCTGTAACTTCCTTCCAGGAAGAAACAATGTTACAGATACCACAGTGTTTGAGAATGATAACATCAGCTAGTTATGCAGTGCAACATTGTATTTCGTATATATTGCTAGTGTTAAGATGCACCAAAGCAAAAAGGAACCCCCAAAATGCAGAGTCTTGATTCGTGTGGTTCTTTATAACTTTATCCTAGGTTGGTGACTGTAGTTGTTAGGTGCTGTCAAGTTGGCTGTGCCCCTATGAACAACAGATTGGAACCTAACTGTATGCATATGGGATCAAGGTTGAATGCCTGCACTCATTATTTTGAGCATTGCACTGAAAATTATTACCAGTTCCATAAGGCAATGGAAGGAAATAAAAGACACTAGCTTGGAGAAGAAGAAGTCAAACTGTCTTTATTTGTAGATGACATGATAGTTTATATGGAAAATCTGATAGATTTTTTTTTAAAGCTGCTAGAACTAGTCAGTGCATTTAGCAAGGTTGCAGAATACAAGTTCATTATACAAAAATCAATTGTATTTCTAGATGCAGGCAATGAGCAATTGAAAAATGAAATTTGAAAAACAATACCATTTACAGCACCATCAATAGTAAGAAATACTTAGAAATCTGGCAAAAGGATGTGCAAGACTTGTAGAAAATGGCCAACACTGCTGAGAGAAAAGAAAGAAGATGTAACGAAGTAGACGGTGTCAGGAGGGCTAAGCGGGCCAAGGTGCCTGACTCAGGGTTTTCATGTCTGCAGTGGTTCAACTTCACCAGCAGTGGGGGAGAGAAAGACTATACAGACTTCATGACACTGTTCGAAATTCCAGCAGGCTTCCCCCCCCCCCCCCAGTTGACAAGGTAAATAAAAAACCTTCTCTGGAAAGGCAGAAGACCTACATTAGCCATAATGATATGGAAGGAGAATAACAGAATTGGAGAATGTGGTTTCAAAGTTGGTTAGAAAGCTATAGTACTAGAGACAACATGATATTGATGCAAAGTTAGACAGAAAGTTGAATGGAACAAAATAGGACATTTGTAAAAAAAGCCAAACAAAAAGCATGTTTTTGGCATTGTTTAAAAGAATCAGTAGAAACTCAGATACATTTTCAGAGGCTGTAGATCACATGGGAGAAGATTACCCTTCATTCTCCTGAGAGAAACTGGTGGATTTAAACCATCGACCTTTGGATTAGTAGCATAACTCCCAGGGTCCATTGCTACTGGTGCTCCCGGAACTAACAGAGCACATTTCAATCATCAGCTGATTTTTTTTTTAGAAACGCACAGAGGAAATTCAGTGACAGTCACCAGTTTTGAACTTTGTGTGTGTGTGTGTTGTTGATTGCCATCGAGTTGAGTATGACTCATAGAAACCCTATGCACAAAAGGCCTGAAGCCTTTCTATAACTATAGTCATTTTTCAAAGTTTATAGCATTTCCGGAGGCATGTTGTTTAGGAAGTGGGGGCTCTGTGTGTGTGTGTGTGGTTATATATATATGTCTACACACACACACACACATACATATTCTGTTACCAGTTTTTTGTTTTATATAACTTTTATACTGGTTTACTCACGAAGTTCATATACATTGTTTTTCACACCAGATCTTTCCCATTTCCTTAACCCATTTCTCCCTCCACCCTTCAAATTGTGTGACACTATGCTTACCCCCAATCCTCACCCCTCTGCTCCCACCTCTTACCTCCTCATACACGTTTGACTAGTTACCTGTTTCTAGAATAATTATTACCAGTTTTTTATCAGATATTATTTTGCAAGTACTTTCTCACAGGATGAAGCATCTTGTTTTTTTTTAACAGCATTTTTGAAAGAAAGACTTTTTTAAAAAAACTTTTTTGATATCCAGTGTATCATTTTTTTCTCCTGATGATTTGTGTTTTTGTGAGAAGTACATGAGAACTCCTTGCCTGAGTCAACTGAAAAATATTTTGTTCCATGTCATTTTCTGGAAATGTTATAGTTTTAGGTTTTGCCTTTAGGTCTATGACCTGTTTTAAATTAAGTTTTGTATTTAGAACTAGGATATTATCCTGTCACTCACAATATTTTATTTTACGATGGGTCTAGAAATGACTTTTTTTAACTATGAAAGCAACCCCATCTCCATCATAGTAGATCATTTGATCATCTGACTCAGAATGTTCCATACTGGGACATCATCTAGTATGCCAATATTTACGTGTCCCATTTCTTCCTTAACGGTATCTAATTTTCCTACATTCATGGTTCTCACATTCCATGTTCCAATCACTAGTGTCTGCTTACAACTGTTCCTCCTCCTTTGTTGCTCCACCTCAGTTGCCTTATCTGCTAGTCTAGGTGAGTTCTCTTGTACATATGGTTTTTGAAGGCCTGCTATTTCAGAAGGGGATGGCCAATCCTTCTTCCTAGTCTGTCTTAATCTGAATGCTCAGATTTAGCACAATACCTGACAGACAAGCATTTTACAGAAAAAAGCAGATGAAAGATATTTCCACAATTGTAGAAATAACCAATAGTTTCAGTGTTGTCCCTGCCCTAGATAGTGTGTCTTGACCCACCCATTTCCCTGCTCTATCAGCATTTCCTTCTGCTCCTAAGTCCTCCCTTCAACACTTAACTCCTGCAATCCAGCCCTTCATAATCGATTGCTTATATCTCAAGTTTTCTGGGCTTCTGTGATTCTAAATTCTTCAAGCTGCTGCCAGTTTCTTATGCTATGGCCAGTGTCTCTTGAGTTTAGGGGTCTGTAAGTCCAAATACAAGGTACTAATGTTAGGGAAGCCTTCTTATCTCAGATGGTTCTGAGGAAAAGTCCATTCCCTTGAATTTCTGCTCCGGGTTTGACTTCTTGTGGCTTAGCGCCTCTTCTCTTCCATGTGCAGCACACTGTAGTCACAATGAAATAGTTTCCCAAGGGAGGGTGATGTGTCCTGTAGATCTGGTATATAGTGTCGTTTTCTTGGCCTAAGGTGAGTGATAGGATAATATCCATACACATACAAGAAGTCCGGTGAATACCACTATCATTCAGATATATGCACCAACAGCCGGAGCCAAAGAAGAGGAAATAGATGATATCCACCAACTTTTGCAGTCAAAGATCGATCAACCATGCAATCAAGATGCATTAATTGTAATGGGTGACTGGAACAGATAAGAAGGATCAGTAGTTGGAAAACTTGGTCTTGGTGACAGAAATGAAGCTGGAGCTAGAATGACAGAATTTTAAATTCAACCATTTATTAATTGCAAATACATTTTATAAGAAATATCAACACAAGCTATACACATGGATTTCACCTGTTGGTATGCGCAAGAATCAGATC
>NW_006399898.1:6668552-6753302 GCF_000299155.1 Elephantulus edwardii
ATGAGTGGAAGCCCAAAATCTCTGTAAATGTTTATGAAAATTAATAAAATATAATTATAGAAAAAAAAAACCATTTCACAGATAGACACGTGAAGTTCCAACATACATCTTCATTGTTTTTTGTCTGTCTCCTAACTGTCGGTGAATATATGAACCAGTCTTCATGTTGGAAGGGAGCTCTGGTGGCAAGAAGCTGCACTGCAGTCCCAAAAGCATGCAGTTTGAGGCCACCAGCTGCTCTGTGGGAGAAGGATGGGCAGTCTCCTCCCATGTAATTATTCCCTCTGAAAACCCACCAGACGGTTGGCTGTACAACAACATTCATGTTGGAACTCACACCTGTTATTAAATAAAAGTTGATACACTCATAGGCTGTGGATGCAAGAGCTGGTAAAAAAATCCTGGAAGCACCTGGTTCGAGGCCGCCAGCTGCTCTGTGGGAGAAGGATGGGCAGTCTTCTCCCATGCAGTTAACTACCTTTGAAAACCCGCTGGAGGGTTAGCTATGGGCCGATGGCACACAACAACAGCACCGACTTTATTACAGTCTGATTATTTCTAAATTGTGTGCAGCACATTATTTACATCTTTAAAATCAATTATAAACATGCCACAACATGTATGTACTTTTTTTGACCCTAAAGGTCATTCTCCCCTGGCCTGTGGGGTTGGTGTGAGCAAGAATATACTCAGTGATGATGGGTTTTGTTTAGTTCAGGGTTGTCACTAGCTGGCCACCTGTTAGAAGTCACCCACCCAACTGTGGGGCCCTCGGTCAGGCTTCCAAGGCTGTAAACCATCACAGGAAGAGACTGCCCATCATTCTTCTGTGGGATAGCTGGCTGCTGGACTCAAACTGCCAAACTTTCAGTTAGCAGCTCAGTAAATTAGTTTATAGCTTGATAATTCCTAGTTGTCAAAACAGTTGTTTTAGAAATCCATTATACCACGAGGGTTTAGGAAGATTTTAATTTATTGAGAATTTAGTGAGAGCCAGGTAATAATAGGTGGCATTCATTGAGTCCCAGCTCTGTGTCACAGGCAGTTCTAAGACCTCTGTGTGTCTTATTTATTCCTCAAAACAACCTCGTAAAATAGGTCAGCACCATTCTCGAGAGTGAGCAGCTGAAGCATGGAGGTGATGCCTGACTTCTGCAGTCACACGGCTGGGGTGCGGCAGTGCCTGGGTCCTCAGCCCCTCCTCTCTGCTGCTCTGCAAGTGTGCTGTGCTGTGAGGCCATCCCATCACTGTTGTGACTCTGAGGATAGCAGCAATGGCTCATTGTAAAAAGATGAGTGTTTACCTTGTGTCAGGCTCTGTGCTAAGTGCTGTAGCTCTCAGCAAGCCAATTTCTCTGATGATACCCATTTCACAGGAAGTCCTGGAGGCATTGTGTTAAGACATTTGGGTAGTAATCTGAAAGTCAGAGGTTTGAACATAGCAGCCAGCTGCTCTTGGGGGGGAAGCATAGTGGGCTTAGACACCCTGTGGCACAATTCTCCATTGTCCTAAAGGACTCTAGTACAGTGGACTTTTTTGGCCTCGTACATGATGAGTTGCACTGCCTACTCAGAGACAGCTGGTTCAAATCCACCAGCTTCTCTGAGGGGGGAAGATGAGCAGACTCCTCCGGTGTGTTTATAGCCTCTGAAAACCTGCTGTGAGTTGGTTTCCACTCGATGGAACATACAACAAACAGCTACATTCTGCAGAAGAGGAGACAGACAAACAGCATGAGGTCACCAACAAGGGTTAGTGGTTAGGGACTTGAACTTGTTTGAATTTGGGGCCTTAATTCTTTCCCATACCTTTATGTCCCAGAAGCAGGCTGTTCACAAACAGAAGAAGCTACAGAGGATGGACCTTAGGAATCACTCCAAACATCATCTTTGACCTTGACCCAGTTTTATGCACTTCATTTTGGAATGTCTGCCGGTTATGATGAATCTGGAGCAAAGCCAGGCTCGTTATGAGGAATTTGTAAGGCCGGGCTTGGACATGCCCGAGCCCTGGTATCCAGGGGGTACATCCAGCCAGGGCCCCTCTCTGTTCCCACCACTTCCCTATGGGAGGAAGCATGGGGCATGGATCTCTGGGGGCTGGCACGGGAGTGAAGCTGGCGAAGCAGCACAGGCTCTATTAATTAAGGCAGGGATGCAGAGGAGGGTGGACTCCACACAGGACGCTGCACACCATCTCAGGTTTATGGGTCATTGTTCTAATGATGGTTCACGTGCCCCTGCGAGAGCAGTACAAGAACAGCACTCCGTCTGTTGCTTCCTGACGAGCAACAGTGTATCACGAGGCAAAATAGGAGGCGCTCCCCTCTTGGCTAAACAGAAAGCACTCACTCTGCAGTAATGCACACTAGCTTTGCTGACAAGTGCACTCTGACGGTGGGCCGCTCTGAAACCAGCCTGCTAGTTGCAATCCCAGTGCCACCTCTTCCCAACCAGGAGGCCTTCAGCAAGTGAGGGAGCTGACCATTCTGTGCCTTGCAGCCTCTCCTTTGGGTTCAGCAGCCCTGTGTGACAGAGTAATCTTTACAAGTCTGTAATCTTTACAAAAGTTCCAGGACTGCACAATTAACAGAACAAAACCCAAACCCCCATTGCTCTGGAGTCCATCTGGAGTGGCGTCTTAGTGACCTTAGCACAGAGTAGAACTACCACATAGTGTCTCCAAGATGGTGCTCTTTTCAGAAGGAGCCCTGGTGGCGTAATGTCGAACTTACGGGGCTGCTTACTGGGAGGGTGGCAGCTCACATCCACCCGTGACTCCAGGGGATAAAGATGGACAGTCTCCTCATATATAGATCTTCAGCCTCCAAAGTCTGATGGGAGAGGATCACCTGGAGTTAAACCATCTTGATGTGTGTACATACGCATGTAATCTTTGTGGAAACAGACTGCCACATCTTTTCCCGTAGTGGCGGTCAAGTGCCTACTCACGGTGCAGCCAGATCTCTGTGGAATCCAACCCAGATGTACTGTGGTCGAGTCTTGGTGATAGGAACGCTGCCTTGGTTCTGAGGCTGTGAATCTTAATAGAGGACTGTCTCATCTGTCTCCCATAGGGGGAGTGGCTGGGGGATTCAAACCTCAGACCTTTCTGTTAGCAGCCCAGCAGTATTTAACCTGCTTCACCCGCAGGGCTCCTTAAGATAGAAGATGTTTGGGAAGATCCTAGATAGCACATGTGGCTCTGATTCTTGACAGGTTTCCTCTCCTGGAAAGAGGAGCAACTTTAAAGAAGCAGGAGGGCAGAGGGAAGTCTAGAAATGTTTGAGGCCTTTCTGAAGTGGCTTCAGAGAAAGAGAAGAGCATGAAATGGAAAGAGTTCAGGCTTTGGCTCCATCGTCAAGCTTTGGCTTATGCTTGTTCTGGAAAGTTCCCTGATTCATTGGACTTGAGCACAATTATCTTAATTTATAGCATTAGGTAAAAATCTATAACTGTCAGGATGTGAGGTGCAGGAATGTAATGAGCATTGTCATCAGGGCCACTACATCTGCAGTGTCCCTCCCCCATCATCAAAGAAGCATTTGGCTCAAGAGCTTGGGAGGGTCACGCGAAAGAAACTGAGTTTTGGAGAAAGAAAAAATGGTGGGAAAATCATATACTGGTAGTTGTGTGGCCAACCCAAAGTACTTCATTCACTACTTAAGATTTCATTTTAAAGGTTATCGAAATATTACATATTGGTTAAAAGTGCACCGTTACTTAGCTTGAGGGTCCTCTGATAGGGTAGTCCACATGGACAGTTACTTCCTGTGCCTTGGAAACCGCTGGAGTGTCAGCTATGAATTGATTCCAGCTCCATGGCAATGAGTGTTTTAATTTGAGTGAAGGAAGACTAGGAACACAGGTGGTATAGTGTGTTGCGTGTTGTGCTGCTGACTATAAGGTCAGTGGTTCAAATTTATCAGTTGCTCTGTGGGAGAACAATGGTCCATTTGCATAAAGATTAATCGTCTTTGAAACCTGAACTAAAGGGAATGGTGAGTGGGTAGAGAGAGTCTTGAGCATGAACACCGTGCAGCACTGTCTTCAGGGCATCGAAATGACAGCAGCTCAGAGATGAGATGGGGAACCTTGGGGGCAGTGGGTTATGGTAACAGGCAAGAACAGCTCAGAAAAGGAAAGTGAGTGAGAATGGTAGTTTGAGACATGGCATGACTGTCATTAGATTTTACCTGTTAAAATGGTGTATGCTTTATTACATGTATATCTGCTAAACACAAACAAAATTAATGTAATTTACAGTGAAGGCAAAGTAGAACCCCACTGTATGTGCTATGGATGGCACATGACCGGCAAGTAATGGAATATCAAGCTTTTAGGACCATAATCAAGCATCTCTAAGTATTGCATCTCAGTTCATTCCGCTTGAGAAATGTCCAGTAAGTTCTTCGGTTTTGATTCTCCTTTTCTAGGTCTTGGCATATTCCATTGTAATAGTTAGCTTTGTCTTCTCGAACTGTCTTTTGAAATCCTCTGTTCACCCCTTTTACACCAATGTTTCTTCCCTTTGTTTTGGCTTTTAGATGCTCTAGTGCAATTTTTCAGGGTCTCTTCAGACATCCTTTTTGGGTTTTTCCTTTCTCTGTCTTTGGAGTGACCTTTTGCTCTCTTCATGGAGAGTATCTTTGGTATCATCCCACAACTCAGCTGTCTTTCATCATTGGTGTTCTATGCTTCAGACCTATTCTTAAGATAATTTTAAAATTCAGATTGGATACACTCAGGATCCTATTTTGGTTCTTGTGGCCTTGTTGTAATGTTTGTTTTTTTTTTGCCTCACTTTGAGTAAGTGATCATCTCTTCCACCATCAGTACCTGGCCTGGTTTGGCTGCTGCTAATTGAGCTTCTTTAACAATTTCTTCCAGAGGTGCAGTCATTCTGATTCTTGTGAAGTCCTTATGCTAAGGTCCAGGTGTAAAGTTTACATTTTTTTGTGTGTTTTTAAAAAACGTAGTTGCAACGAGTAAATGATTGGATGTACAGAATTCTCATCATCCTGTTTCCCGCCTCATTTCTGTCACCATGTTCATACTCTCTGACTCTCCTTCCATCTTCATTGTTTCCAGCTTTTGGTTTCCAGTCACTAGTTATAGTAAGGTCCAAATCGTTAGTTCATAGGGTTGCTTGTGAATCAGTCTTGACTCGATGCCACGTAACAACAACAACAACAGTAATATTATTTGCATATTTGATCAATTTGAGAAATTGATAACAATTTGATAAAAATCTATTTCTCCTCTTTAGCTTTAGCTCTTGGTGTGTATATTTGAAAAGTAATAGTCCTAGGTTTTCTTTATGTACAAATGGTTAATATCCTGTCACTCACAACACTGTACTTCAAGATAGAACTTGAAATTGTCTTTTTAACTCTGAATGTGACACTGTTTTTCCTCCCTGGCATAGTGTACTGTTGGGGCCTGCAGTTTGTTGTGTATATATGCTTGGCAGGCAGATTTGTGCTAACCTGTCATGTGCGTTACTTACATACAGTAAGCAGTTTTAGCCCGACTGTAGGCGTGTTTGAATAAGCACGGTAGTGCTGTGCTGAGGCCTTGGGTTAAGTGTCACCACATGTGTCTGTGGGTCATTGTTTTGCGTGACACTGTGCGGTCCAGGCACAGAACATGGCAGGGAGCCATCTTTGTTCTGAGCACTATGAGAACTTGATGGGAAAGGTCCCAGGTGGCTTGCGGTAGTGGCTTGTGCCGTTGTGGTTACTGTGGCCTTTGCCTGTGTGTGTACCCCACAGGGCTTGCAGCTCCCCTTCAGGCTGTGTGAGAACTGCAGAAAAGAGATGCTTGGGCCTCCTGCAGCTCCTTGGCTCTTGTGTTTATTTCCCAGCAGGTCACTGAACCTGAGCATCCAGCACTGACTGGCTGCCTCCAGCCTTGACGTAACGTGCACCTGATGTGACAGGTGGCCACTGTGAGCAGGATTTAGGCGCGACATTAACATGTGCTTATCTAATTCACAGTGGCCACAGCCAGTCCATCTCATCTCACCAGTGCCTAGAATGTCGATGTTCATGCATTCATTTCATTTCTCACAACTTCTGGTTTCCAACATTCTTCATCCATTCCCTGTTCCAGTTATTAAAGGATGTGTGTAACTTTTTCTTCTCATTCTGATTGACCCACAGTCTGGGCTCTACCCCTCATACTATCTATATATGTGGTCCTGTATTGTTCATAGGGTTTTCAAAGGCCTGCTACTGTGGAAGTGGATGGACAGTCCTGCTTCCTAGTGTGTCTTAGCCTGGGAGCTCTACTGAAACCTGTCCATGGGGGTCTCCTCTGGCATTTGACACACTGGTGGCATAGCTTTCACAACACAGCACTCAGAAGTTAGCTCAGCAGACTGACAGACGAGTGCTGCATTAATGAGAGCAATGACAGGTGAATGAGAATACAGATACCAAGGCTACAAAGTAAATAACAGTATGAGACTGTCTTCCCAGTACAACAAACTAACAGGTAAGAATCTCAGATCAGGGGTCTCCCAGTGCAAATTCTGTGTACCAGCCATGAGGGAAGCCTTTCTCTCTGTGGCAGTCCTGGAGGAAGGTCCTTGTCTCTGAGCTTTTATTCCTGGTCTGTTTTCCTGTGGCTTTGTGTCTCTGCTCTGAGAGAAAAGAGGACAAATGAAACCCATGGGTCAGAGCCCATCTGAGGTCAGCAGTGGCATGAGAGGATGGGGCTAAGTGGGTGCTGAGAGTCGAAAGCATGGATGGTACAGCAGGATAATGTCCCAGGTCAGGGTAATGTCTCCACTGGATTTGCTGTGCTCGTGCTCCTTGGTCTTCACTCCTGAACCAGAGACAGGGTGGGAACTGTTTCTTCCATGGCTGCTGCTTGTATTGCAGACCCAGGTATTGCGAGGAAGGCATGGTGGAAGGAGGAGGGTTGGAGGTTTCACTGAGTGGGGAAAGGAGAAGGTTTGGAGGTTCCACTGAAGGAAGATGGTGGAGACAAGATGGAAGAGGCTTTCTTCTGTATTGCTGCTTTCTTGCTCTGAGCCCAGTAGTTATGGGGAGGGTCTGGTGGAAGGAAAAAGATTGGGTTTCCAGCTCAGAGATGATGGTGGAGACAGAGTGGAAAATTCTTTCTTCATTTGACATTTTCCTAGAAGAATCAAAGAAGACAGAAGGAATATATGGAATCACTGTAACGATAAGAATTGTCTGACACTGAAATGTTTCAGAAATTACCCTATGAGCAAAGAGACAAGGATAACTCAGGAAGAAATGTAAGCTGCGTTTGAAGCATGGTAATAATAAGGCCCCAGGAATAGATCCAATACCATTTGACATGTTGCAGATGACTGATTTCAGTCCTGGACAGCCTTCCTAGTCTCTGCCACAGAAGTTGGAAGTTAGATGCCTGGCCTGATGAGTAGGAGAGATCCATATTTGTTCCCATTCCTAAGATAGGTGATTCAACAGAATGTGGAAATTATTGAACAATAGCATATCATATGCAAGCAAAATACTGCTGAACATCATTAAAAGCAGTTAGAACAACATATAGAGAACTGCCAGAAGTTCAAGTTGAATTTAGAAGAGGTTGTGGCACCAGGGATATCATTGCTGATATCAGATAGATCCTGACTGAAAGCCAGGAATACCAGGAAACTGTCTTTCTGTGCTATATTGACTGTGCAAAGGCATTTGACTGTGTGGATCATAAGAAATTATGAATAACATTGAGAAGAAGGAAAATCCTAGAACACTTAATTGTGCTCATGGGAATCCTCTCCCTAAACCAAGAAGCTGGTACAGGCTGAGCAAGGAAGCACTAGATGGTTTAGAATTAAGAATTAAGGAAGACTTGCATCAGGGTTGTTTGCTCTCTCCATATTATTCAGTCAGTGTGCTGGGCAAATCATTCAAGAAGCTGGAGACTGTGAAGAAGAATATGACTTTAGGATTGGAGGAAGGCTCATCAATAATCTTTGGTATGGATATGACACAACCTTGCCTGCTGAAAATGAGGAGAACATGAAACACTTGCTGCAGAAGGTCAGACAGTGCAGCCTTCACTATGAATTGTCTGTCAGCATCAGAAGAACAGAAATTCTTGCCACTAGACGTACAGCAGATCATCATGATAGATGGAGAAAAGGCTGAAACACTCAATGACTTCATCTTACCTGGATCCACAGTCAGTACACTTGGTAGCAGCAGTTAGAAGATTGGGAGTCATATTGCACTGGAAAAGTCTGCAGTCAGAGACATCTCTAAATGACTGAGGTGTGATAATGTCAGTTTGAAGACTAAGGGATGTCTGATTCAGGCCACAGTTTTTCAGTCACTTGTATGCATTTGAGAGCTGGTGAATACAGATGGCAGAATTGATGCCTTTGAACTGTGATGTTGGCATAGAGTACTGACTATCCCATGGCAAGAACAAATAAATATATGTCTTGGAGAAGGTGTAGCCAGTGTGCTTCTTGGTGGCAAGGATGGTGAAGCTTCTCACATACTTTGGGAATGTTGCTCGGGGAGGCTATTCGTGCAAGAAGGATCTCATAACTGGAACTGTGGGGGGCCAGTGAAGGAGAGGAAGACCCTCAGCACGGTGAATTGACACAGTGACCGTAACAATGGACTCAAGTGTGTCAGAGGTGATGAGGATGGCAGTGATAGGACAGGGTTCAGAATTGTTGTTCAGTTCAGCAGTTCAAATCCACTAGCTGCTCCTTGAGAGAAAGATGTGACTGTCTGCTTCTGTTGAAGTTTACAGCCTCAGAAACCTAGTGGAGGGTCAGCCTGAGTTGGAATCAACTTGACCATGTTGGGTCTACAGGACAAAGAACAGCCAGAATAACAGCAGTCTCCAGAATAACAGCACCCCCTAGAAGCGTAAGAGACAGGCAGGGAGCAAAAATCTCTCCTAGAGCCTTCAGCACTTTCATTTCAAACATCCAGCCTCGGGATGTGAGTGAGAGTGAGAGCACGTCCTTGTGGTTTTAAACTACCCGCTGCTGTCAGTTTGTTACGGCAGTACCAGGAGATGAGCACACTCTGACGTTGTCTCAGATTGAGACCCCTTCAGCCCTGTCTCCATGAGGGAAGACTCAGAGCCAGAGTGCCCTGGACCCCCTGGTCCCTGCAGCCTCCTGTGACTGCGTGAAGCCCTCATCCTTCAGGCCTCTGCCTGCGCCCTCTCCCCGCTGCGCGCTGGGCATGATGACAGCACCAAGAGAGGTCGTGCCTTCGAGGTGGAAGGCTTTCTGGGCCCAAAGAGCGGATTAGCAGTCACAGCTCCAAGTGCCAAAGCTGGCACCGGGGCTGACTTGTTTCAGAACCATTTCCTCTTTGGTTTGTGCTTCCCCTGAAGAGCCACTTGAGCTGTCTACAGTGAGCCTGGCTGCCTCAGCCTCGAGCCCCCAACCACAAAGGCCGCATACCCCTCCCGTCTTCCCGTGTGTCATCGTCCCACTGCGGCTCGGCTGCTGGCAGCCAGCATCAGGTCCCCCCCATCTCAACCTGGGTCTTCTTAGTTAGCACCTATGGTGTGCCAGGCAGAACGCCGCGTGTCCGCATTTCTGTACCTGCATTTCTTTGACTTTTTTTACATCTGTTTGTCTGCTTGTACTCGGGAGCTCTGGTGGCTTAATGGTAAGGAGTTGTGCTGATAACCCAGAGGAACATGATTCAAGTGGACCAGCTGCTCGGCATGTAATTTACTGCCTCTTAGAGCCTGCCTGACTGTCGGCCAGGAGTTGGTTCTGACTCTGCAGTATACAACAACAACAGCAACATAATACATACTACTTTTGACTTAATGTATTTCCTTATATTGGCTGCCTGTGAAATGCCAGTCAGTTTATTTGAGAAGGAGCTTAACGTCACTGCCATCAATAGAAAACTCTGATCATTCTCATTTTGCAGAGGAAACTGACACCCAGAGGAGTGGTACGACCTGCCTAGGAAAAGAGGACTGAAAGGGTGTTATTAAGAGTCAAGTCTAGACCTGTCTGGAGTGGAACTTGGGCTCCTCAACTTTGAAGGCCCAGTCTTCGTTCTTAAGGAACCATGTGTGTACTTGTGTGTTTCTGTCTTCTCAATCGGTGCAGCACTGGCTATGCTGTAGGGCAGTGAAGCTTGCTTTCCATTCTTGGGTGTGATCCTGGTGCGGAGAATGTCAGGTAGGCATGGATACAGCCTTCACACTGTGCCATATAGGACATTTCTCTCTCCTCTCGTCTACTTCCCACTTCTCCTCCCAGCATTCTTCTGTGTTGGCTTTACTTTCCCCATGCTGTGGCACACCTAGCCACAGAAGGACCAGGCATGCATGTGACCAGCTTAATAACCTCTGTAGAAAGAGAGTCTCTTTTGCAGTAGTTGCAGCCAAAGTCCCAGGGCTGACTCTGATTGGCCCAGATTAAGGCAAAGCTCGCCCCTGAGACCATCACTGTAACTGATTGGCTGGTGCTGAGTCATATGCTGAACAGTGGAGCCAGGTGAGGGTACTGCTACCAGAAGGAGGGATATCAGAGGTCAGAAAGGCTGACCAGCAGGTGTCTCCTCGGGCAGAAAATTGGTATTTGCAAAATGGCACAGGACCCAAATTAGTTCATAGACACTGTGCAATCTCCAGAGAAGGCCCAGGAGGAGGGGCTGTCTCGTCTGTCTCTGTCCCTGCAGACCAGAGAATCTGGTTTCCAGATTCCCCATCTTGGTCCTGCAGTGACCACTGAGCCAGCCTGCCTCTTTGTCCTGGTCCTACAGTGACCACTGAGCCAGGCTGCCTCTCCATCCTGGTCCTGCAGTGACCACAAAGCCGAGCTGCCTGGGAGTGTCCAGTGACCAGGGCCAGATTTGCCATCTTTGACAGGTGAAGTCAACAATCTTGAAGAAGTTAACCTTTAGCCAAGAATTACACAGTAGGCAAAAGGGAGGATGTCACGGTGGAGCCAGCAGGGAGCCAGTGTGTTCACAACAACAGCAAAGGGCTCTTGTTGCATTAGATGATGCTGGGAGCCCAGCCCAGTCCTGCCCCATCCTCACAGTCCCCTTGGTGCATGAGCCTGGTGTCGCAAGACCCTGTGTCAGTCCATGTTGGGAGTCTTCCTCTCCTCCGCTGACCCTCTGCTCGTCCAAGCATGATGTCTTTTTTTGAGGGCTGACCATCCTGATAACATGCTCAAAGTGAGGCAGAGTCACCCCATTTTACCTGTAAGGAGCCACCCAGACTGCAAGACAGACCTGTTTGTTCTTCTGTCAGTCCACAGTATATTCAATACTCTCCTCCAACACCACAGCTCAAAGGCTTCCCTTCTTACCTGCTCTTCCATACTCACTGCTTAACTTTCCCATGAATATGAAGCAATTAAAAATACCATGGCTGGAGGCAGACACACTTTAGTCTTTATATTGACATCCTTGCTCTTTTGCACTAGCCTTTGTAGAGGTATGAAAAGGAGAATACTTGGAAAAAATCACACAAGCTGCAGTCCTGAGGAGAAGCCCCACAAAGCCACCACGTTCCCCAGATCTCAGCTTCTGGGTCTGAGATAACGTTTATTTGGGCGCTGGCATCACACATGTGCCGCGTGATGGATTGCTGGACGTTGACAGCATGGCTCCGATACTAAAAACATATGACTCCATATGGAGCGCCGCGGTGCGGGGTGGGAATCCTGGACGGCTCCAGGCTGCAGATGGCCATGTATAATTCACAGCGTTTGGAAGACTCTGCATCTGCTCCGTTGCTCATTCTTCAGTTGTCAGACAGACATAATCCCGAGCCTCTTATTTTATAACATGACGCTGCCAGAGGGAGCAGGCGGGAGGCAGGGCCGCTGCCAGGAGCACTCCAAAGATTTGGGGGCGAGTCGTCGGCTTGTCAGCGAGGACAGAAGTGCACCCCGAATGAAACTCGGGCTGAATGGATACCAGGCTGCTGGCTCACTGTCTGCCCGCTCTGCCCCCAGCGAGTCCCTGAGGAAGCTTCTAGGAGGGTGTGTGTTTCCAGTTTACCTCACCCCAGACCCTCTGCATGCTAAGTTAGCTCACCCTCCGCTAGCCTGTGGCTGCCCCTGCAGGTCAGATGTCAGGATGCCGGAGTGCTTGCTTCAGTTGAGCCCCCCTGCAGCTCCTCCTGTGCTGGCAGTATGACCCTGTGGGCAGGGAGTTTGGAATTCACAGCACTTCGTCAGAAGCTGCTGGTGAGCCCTTCCTCACTAAACTAGCTCTTGTCCCAGTCCAGTGCTGTCCAGCAGGTAGAATCCACACAGGGTCCACAGAAGAAAGGGTTGGCCTCTTGTCCCAGAAAGAATGCTGCCAGGAAAGCTCCATGGGCACTCTCCTCCTCAGTCGCCTGGGTCCTCGCACAGCACACAGCACCACCAGCATCTCTCGGGCACAGCGTCCATGGCTGTGGTCCACGTGAGGATTTCCTCCATCTTTCACACCGGGGGCTTTCTGTGGATGCCAGAGCATGCTCTGCACACCAGTGGGATCACCAGGGAGGTGACAATCCCAGGAGCAGTTCCCGGCCAGCGAGGGACAAGAGTTGGTAGGTAGACCATCCTCTCACCTAGCAAGGTACCTCTGAGATGTGCCCTGGAGTGTTGCCTGTGGGGTACCTGCGGGCTTGTGCTCCAGTTTCCCAGAGTCTAACATCTGTGTGTGCATGTGCTCTCCCCATTTCACACCCTCAGCCTCTTGAGTCCCTTCTCGGAATGGCTTTCCCCAGTTGCCTTGCTCTCAGACTCTTGCCTCAGCATTTGCTGTGAGAGAATCCAAACTAAGAGGGAGACCCTCGTCCTTGCTTCCTCAGATCGCTGGATTTTTGTGTGGTGGAGAGTGTGGCTTGGCCTTCCTGGTGACAGAAAAGATAGCTCAGGACATTGAGAACATGTAGAAGAAGTAGCAGGCTGCCGTCATGAGAGGTACGAGCCCGCTGGAGCCAGCACAACCCCTAATGCTCACCCAGCGGACTGTTAACCTGTTCAGCTACCCGTCTCCACCGTACTCCACTGGCAAAGCGTGGACTCTGTTCCCTGTATAACCGCAGCACCTAGTACAAGCCCGACCTGCTTCAGACCAGGTTCCCAGAAAGTTCCTCTGCTGAGAATAATGTCTCATCACAAGGAAAAGTTAACAGTCATCAGAATGATGAGTAACTCCCATTGCAGCCAAGTCAGAGCCAGCTCACAGCTGCCCTCTCACCCAGTGGGCTTCGAGGCTGTAAATCACCAGGGTGGAGGGTGCCCCTCGGTGCCCTGAGGCCCCTCTGATGGATTCAGAGCACTAGAGAGATGTGACCTCTGGCTTCGCAGAATAGCTGTCTGTGGGTGAGGCCACCAGAGCTCCTGTGCTGCCTTTAGGTGCCACCAACTTGATTTTGATTCCTAATGACCCCACATGACTTAGTGGAACTGTTTGCCCCTGCCCAGTGTTTTCCTGGCTGTAATCTTCATGGGAACAGATCTCTTCCTACAAAGTCACGGAGTGAGTTCTTGTACCCACTGGCCTTTCGGGGAGCAGCCAGTCAGCCATGGCCTCACCAAGGCTCCCATCTTGTACTTACTCCAAGTGGGAAGTTCTAGGAATGAATGGCCATCCAGGATGCCGTAGCTGAGGGAACTGAACGCTGCTGCAGGGTCAGCTGTGAGTCGCGTCCATCTTGTACTTACTCCAAGTGGGAAGTTCTAGGAATGAATGGCCATCCAGGATGCCGTAGCTGAGGGAACTGAACGCTGCTGCAGGGTCAGCTGTGAGTCGCGTCCGTTCCTCCTCAGTGGCAAAGAGGTAGGGAGGGCAGGATAGTTGGAGGAAGGGGTGTCAGCTGAACGTTCCAATGCTAAGTGAAAGGTTGGTGGTTTGAACTCCCTAGCTGGCCTGAGGGGACAGCTGTGGCAGCCTGTTTCTGTAAAGAGGTACAGCCTCAGAAACCCAACGGGGCGTTTCTGCTCTGGTCACTTCTCCATACATGGTTGCAGTGAGCTCATATCAACTCAGTGGGAGGCGTCTTTGGGGTCTTAGTGAGCATGCATTGCTCCAGGACCCACTTTTAACCCCAGGCACTCAGGGTTTCTTTTGTCTCAAGTCAGAGCCGCTCATCACACTGACCAACTGCTACCAGAGACTTGTCCCAGGACCCCGTCGGCCCCAGGGCCTTTTGACGTCGAGTGTGCTGCCCGCTCCTCACAGCCCTGCCCCTGCTCAGCCCAGACTTCTCATCCTTGGTCCTGGGGCTGAGGAGGCCACCTCATTGAGGACAGTGTAGCCTTTGCCGGTCTTTGTCCCCTCTGTCCTCGATGAGCCACTGTCTCTAAGAGAATCCACATTACCCTTGCAGGCCGCCCTGGTGAGTCCCTCTGCGGATCTCTTCTTCCACCCTCTCCTGGAAGACATGGGGTAAATCAGGGCTGCACAAAGGGAAGAATGTTATCGCCATAAAGCAGGGCGAGCCAGCGTTGGCTCGGTTGCAGAAAACACACTTCACTCATGCAGAACACGCCAAATTGAAAGGATCGCGGGTTAATCAAATCCTTTTCTCTTCTGTTTTTATCAAACTCAAGAAGGGCTGGCCTATTAATTAGAAACGCTTTTTCATGTAAAACACGGGCACTTTGGAGATAAGGAGGGGAGAGCCTTGATTCTGCAGTCACAATGATGTTTCAGTTATTTCATTACAAGGTGCTGCGCTCATCGCCAGCCCTGTGGCCACAGCACAGACCTCCCCTCGCTCTCACGAAGAACTCCCTAACGCTCAGAAAGCCTCTGTGCCCGCAGACAAGGACAGGGTAGTTCCTCGTCTGAAGTCGAGAGGCACTGAAGACGCCACACTTCATCCAGTGCTAATGGAAAAAACTTAGCCAATTCCTACTTTGTGATGTTGGCTGAGTGGATTAAGCTTTGGGCTACTGAGTAGAAGGTTGGTGGTTCAAATCCACCAGCCACTCCAGTAGGAGAAAAACCTAGGCAGTCAGCATCTGTAAAGTTTTACAGCTTTGGAAATCCTCTCGCCTCTTCTGCTCTGTCATGCAGGGTTGCTGTGTGCTGGGATCAGCTTGATGGCAGTGGACAGTCTCTGGCTCAGCATGTAGCCTCCCATGTTATATGACTATTTACACTTAGCTTAATTACAGTTAAAATGCACAGTTCAACACCTGTCCCATTACGCATGTACCAACTGTTTACTAGTGCATTTGTGGCTAGTAACGATAGTATGAGTATAGAATAGTACCACCAGCTCACCAGTTTATGCCAGGAAATTTGGAAGACGGCTACCTAGCCAGATAACTGGAAGAGATTTCATATTTGTCTGCATTTCCAAGAAAGGTGATCCAACAGAGTGTGGAAACAATTTAATATTACATGCAAGCAAATATTGCTGAAGATCATTCAAGAGTGGCTAGAAAAATACATTGACAGGATACTACCAGAAGTACAAACTTGTGTTAGAAGAGGCTACTGCACCAGGGATGTCATTGCTGATGTCAAATGGATCCTGGCTGAAAGCAGGGAATACCAGAAGAATATCTATTTGTGTTTTATTGACTGTGCAAAGGCATTTTGGTTGGTTGGATCATAACAAACTATGGCTACCATTGAGAAGAATGGGAATCCCAAAATATTTAATTGTGCTCATGCAGAATTTATACCTACACTAAGAGGCTATTTTGTGAACAGAGCAAGGGAGCAGTGCATGCTTGAAGATCTGGTAGAGTGTGCATTAGGGTTGTATCCTTTCTTGATACCTCAGTCTGTATGCTGAACAAATAATTCATGAAACTGGACTCTGTGAAGAAGTGTGTAACATCATGATTGGAGAAATATTTATCACCAACCAGCATTATGCTGATGACACAGCTTGGCTTGCTGAAGGTGAGGAGGGTATGAAACACTTGCTGAAGAAGATCAAGGACTACAGCCTTCAGCATGGATTACATCTCATCATCAAGAAGAAAAGATCCTCACCACAGGCCAAACAGCATTGGGCTAGATGAAGAAAAGATTGAAGCTGTTAATGATTGCGTCTTGCTTGGATCAACAAGCAACACCCTTGGTACCAGCAGTTGGGAAATTAGGAGATGTATATTGCATTGGGCAAATCTGCTGTCGGGAACCTCTCCAAAATACTGAAGAGCAGTGATGTCAGTTTGAAGACTAAGGTGCCTGGTTCAGGCCATGGTCTTCTCAGTCATCTGCTGTTCATCAGAGAGCTGGATAGTGAATAAGGATGGCAGAAGAACTGATGCCTTTGAGTTGTGCTGGAGGGAAGATTATTGAATATCCCATGCCAAAAGAACAAACAGATATGTCCTGGAAAGCGTGCAGCCAGAGTGCTCCTTGGAGGCAAGGATAATGACATTTTGTCTTTCATCCTTTGGACACGTAGCTTTGGACAAGGCTATTCCTTAGAGAGAGACATCATGCTTGGAAAGTTGGAGGGTCAGCAAAGGAGAGGAAGACCCACAACAAGATGGATTGACCGTGTGACTTCAGCAGTGGGCTCTAGTGTCTCAGTGGTGCAGGGTAAGGCAGGTTTCAGGATGGCAGTTGATAGGATTACTTTGAGTTATACTCGACTCGATGGCACCTAACAACAACACAGCTAACACAGAAATTCTACTGCACCGTGCTGCTGCTTTCAACAAGCCAGCCTGTTCCTGGGCAGAAAGAGGAAATCACAGTTGCTCAATCTGACATACCTGGCCCCTCCACTGGGAAAAGATACCCTCCAGTGTTTCCATCCACACTCACCTGCCAGCTTGTCGTATTGTGTGTTGGTGTGATGCTGGAAGCTCTGCCAGTGGTATTTTAAATGCCAGCAGAGCCACCCACAGTGGACAGATTGCAGTGGAACTTTCAGGCTAAGACAGACTAGGAATCAGGATCAGCCATCCACTTCTGAAATAAGGGGCCTTTGAAAACTCTTATCAGCTAATGTTCCACTGTCGTTTACAAAGTGTTGGTTGGAAGTTGAACTCCTCAGATTGGAAGGCATCCAGAATACTAATGAGGGGACGCCATGTCCGGAGAGTAGAGTGTACCTAACAGCATGGACAGAGGAACTTCAGGCCAGTGAAGGACCTTCATCTCCTGGCTTGGCACTGCCAAAGCATCCATTTAGGGAAGGAGAAGCCAACTGTCTTGAGAGGCGGGTGACACACAGCACAGGCTGTGAGCCTGGCGCATCTGTAGTACCTGGACTCTGAGTTGGTGAGGACTCGGTTACACCTAGCAATAGCATTCCTCTGCTGCTCCTGCCTGGTGCCCGGTCCTCTTCTTTTGATGCAGTCACCCTGATTCTCTTTCTGGGAGTCACCTCTCAGTTCATGTGGAACAAGCAGAGTTGATTTCACTGTCCAGCTCCAAGATCAAACCCAGGGCCTAACCATGGGCAATCAGAATATTTTCTTCTCTTGGCTTCGGTGATGGGTCAAGGGATGTCCATGTGGGCCTAATCGAAATGAACTCTGGGACTTTGGTTGGATCCAGTAGGAAGGGGCTCCCTCTTGCAGTTGAAGCAGTAATGGTGTTAGGATGTTTGTCATGCTCTGTGGGCAGCTATCAAGCCTTTCCCAAGGGAGAGGAGGCCTGGGAACAACTTCATGGAAGAATAAAGCAGAGAGAGCTGGGCAGCAGTGGTGACATCCTGGAGCCCTTGGTCCAGCTGTGCCTGATGGCATGGCTACCTGTACTTCCCAGTCATCTGACCTAGTCAATACCCTCTTTGTGCGTAGGTGGGGTTGGATTGTGCTTCTCTCACTTGCACGTGAGTTTGTTAAGTTCCATCAAGTCGTAGACAACTCATAGTGACGCTATGAATGAGAGAGACCTGAACACTTGTATAATTTTCATCGTTTCTCCAAGTCCATAGAGTTTCTGGAGGCAAGCTGTTACAGAAGTGGATGCCACTCCTGCTTCCAAGCTTGTTTTAGTCGGGGAGCTCCACCAAACACTGTCCACCATGGGTAACCATTATTGCATTTGACACATCAGTGTCACAGTGTTCAGCTTCACAGCAACCACAAGTTACCTCTGTACAGCAAGTGGACAGACCAGTGCTATATCCCTTAGAAGAATGTTTGAGCAAAAACAATTAAAACCAGGCCTGAGGGCTACAGATTAAAATCACCCACCTTTGACTTGCAACTTTCTATCCACCAGGCCCACTACTCTCTCTTTGTTGGTGGTAGTGTTGTTAAGTGCCTTTGAGTTGTAGACAGATGACTCATAGAGACGCTATGAACAAAAGACCAGAACACTTGTATAACTTTCATCGTTCCTCCAAGTTCATAGGGTTTCTAGAGGCAAGCTATTTTGGAAGTGGTTGCCAATCCTGCTTCCAAGCTTGTTTTGATCTTGTTTGCAGATAATTACTCACAGGAGTTCTAATTAATCAATGTTCTGAGAATGATGATCCATTTAAAAGGCTGTTTTCCCTCTTATAGACATATTTTTATTTTCTACTTATAATTAACAGCTACTTCTGTGAGATTATCAGCTCCTGTGCTCACCTGCTTCTGTGTTGCTGCAGACCAAAAAGTCATTTGACCTAGAAGAGCCAGTCTCATAGGCTGAGGCTCCACTGGTCAGGATTTTTCATGGAGAATCTGGATAAGTTAGGAGGGAAGGTGATTGAGTTTTTAGGAGAGCCATGCCAGTGGAGAGCATTAGACTGAGCTGTTGCAGACCCTGAAGTTGGACTGCTCTGACCTTTCCTAAGACCTGTGTTTTCCAGATGAGCCACTTTTAACCTGACCTAGGCTGAGCTCGTGTCTGTTCCTGGTTACGAAATATGCTTTGGTTAAGAGAGTATCATGTGCCTCTGAAATGTATCTTATTTGGACCAAGCACCCTAGGAATTTACCCCCAAGAGCATCAACAGAGTATAAGGTGTATGTATAAAGATATTGAAGGAAGTAGCCTGTAAGATGTTGGGAAGAACCTATGGACAATAGAAAGAGGCTGGCTCGTTTAAATAGGTACTCAGTTGGTACCTGCTCAATGAGTGAAGGAAATACTAGCTAATCAGACAATTAAACTGGGCAGCTATGTGTAGGAAGAGTTTATTACACTTATTACAGAAGCTGTATGTTTTTGTTGGGGTCCATTGAGCTGAGTCTGACTTACAGTGACTGTGTACAATAAAGCAAAGCCCTGCCTGACCCTCACCATCTCCGCTGTGCCCACGCCCGCCGGGCTGTCAGTGTGTCATTCCTGCTCATTGAGTGTTTTTCTCTGAGGACCCTGTACTCTTCCCAGCATACTGTCTTTCAAAGGACTGACTCTCCTGAAAACATGTCCCAATGTATCGGAGAGAGAGTCTTCACCATCCTTAATCTAAAGATCACTTTTCTTCTGAGACAGGTTTGTTTGTGGTGGTGTTTTTACAGTCCATGGAATATTCAGTATTCTCCATCAACAACACAGTTCAGAGGCATCATTTCTTCTTCTCTCTCCCTTATTCACCGTCCAGCTCTCGCCTGCATATGCAGCCATCGAAAATACCATGACTGTGCATGTCAGAACTTGGTCTTTAAAGTGACATGTTTGCCCTTTAGCACTTTAGAGAGGTCCTTGGCTGTGCATTTGTGATAGAGCAAGTGGGGGAAATGCTAAGAAATGGCATAAACAGTAGGCTCTCGTTAAAAAAAAGAACCTCCGTTTATTTCCATATGCAGAGAAGAGTTTGAAGGGATCATTGGCACCCAGGTGTTAATGGTAATAGCTTCTGCTAGGTGGAACTGTAGCATTTAAAGGGGGGAAAGACTTTTGGCTTAGTTATCACTTTTATGATTTTTTTTTTGCAATCAGTATGTTTCTTACAATAAGGTGCTTCCAGTCTTCTCTTGTCCTTATATAAAGTAGTTAAATCGAAATGATTATATCAAAATAGTATTGAAACTTTGAATTTCTTTTCTAGGACTCTATACCAAAGTCCCACAAAGTGACTTTACCCAGCAGAAATGTCCGTTCTCACAGTTCAGAGGCTGGCAGTCAGAATCAGCATGCAGGCTAGGTGGTGGGCTTCCTTGTACCTCTCAGCTCTGGTAACCCCAGGTGTTCATGGGCTTGCAGGTGCATCCCCACATGGCTGTCCTCTTCCCGTGTTTATGTCTCTGGGAATCTTCTCTTTATTAAGGATACCACTCATGGTTAGGGGCCTACCCCACTCCAGTATGATCATGTGCTAACTTAACTGATAACATATTCAGAGGACCCCATTTTTAAACAAGGTCATATTCCCAGATACCCTGAGTTAGAACTCCAGCATGCCTTTTTATGGGACACGTTCAATCTATAACAACCTGCAAATGAATTTAAGCTCTGGGACCCCCCCAAGCAAGAATTTCCACTTAGCCTTGATAATTATAGAATAATTATTATATAGCAGCACTCCCAGAGAGAGGCCCTTCCTCTCTTCTTTGCCCTCCCCGTCACATGTGATGCTGGAAGAAGGCACCTTTAGGGGTTAAGAGGGAGCCCTGGTGGCTGAGTCGATGGTGCTGGGCTGCGAACTGAAAGGGCAGTGATTCAAGTCCACTAGCTGTTCTGCAGGAGAAAGACAAGGCGCTGCTTCCGTAGAATGCCCAGCCTTGGAAACTCCGCGAGGCAGCTTTGCTATGAGTCAAGTGAGTTCCTGGCAGTGGGTTTCGTTTGTTTATCTAGAGATAAAAAGAAGAGACACTAAGAGTTCAAATCTCTGCTTCACCGCTTGCTTTTGTTATTGTTGGGTGCCGTCGAGATAGTACCAGCTCATCGCACGCAGCAGAAGGAAATATTTCTCATGCCATCCCCACAGTCATTGCCATGTTTGAGCCCATTTAATGAGGCAGTGTGATTTAGGACAAGTTACAGAACCTGTGCTGACCTTTGTTTTCCCACCTGGAAAATGGGACAAATGCATGAATCACAGAAGGATGGTAGCGGCTCAAGCATGTGTTGGAAGGTGAAGTGTCTGGCACAGTGTGGGCACACAGGCAGAACTCTGCAAGCAGCAACACTGCCATCTGACAGCCAGGTGCGAGTCACTCCCTCACTCATTGACATCGAGTTGGAACTGACTCCTAGCTGACCCTCCACTGGGCTCTCAGAGACTAAATTGACCATCTTCTTTTGAGGAGCAGCTGGGAGGCTCAAACTGCATACCTTAGAGTTGCAGTGCACCATCCTGTTCTCTAGGCCATTAAAGCTGAAAGCCTGATTGAAAAGCTCAGACCTTCTCTATGAGTTTGAAGGGTATTGAGTTTATCACGTCAGTATACTCCCACACTAGATGCTAGAACTCTGCTAGAGGTGAAAATGGAGTGAATATACATGCCTTAATGTCACCAATTTAGGGAGCTTAGTGGTAAGGAGTTGTGCTGCAAACGAAAACAGATGTGCTTCAAAGCCACAAGCTGCTGCACAGGTGAAAGATGGGCCTCTGAGAACCCCTGGAGGGTCAGCTAGAGAGCATTTCTGATTCCATGGCACATAACAACAATTCCACCGTTCAGTGAGGTGTTTATTGAACATCTAATCCAAACTGGTCTGATTGGCAGCAACATGGTAGATGGTGAGGAGACTGAGATTGTTAATAGCTTTAGTTTTCTTGGCTCCACAGTCAACACTCTTGATACCAGCAGCCAGCAAATCAAAAGAAAATCTGCTGTCAGGAACCTCTCCAGAGTACTGAAGAGCAACAGTGTCAGTTTAGAGACTGAGGTGGGCCTGATGCAGGCCATGGTCTTCATAAATATGTGCTGTGCATCAGAGAGCTGGACAGTGACTAGTAATGATAGAATTGGTGCCTTTCAGCTGTGGTGCTGGAGAAGAGTATTGAGTATACCATGGACTGTGAGGAGAACAGGTCTGTCCTGGAGAGGGTGTAGCCAGGCTGCTCCTTGGAGGCAAAGATTCTGAAGCTCCATCTGACATACTTTGGACATGTTGCAAGGAGGGACCAGTCCTTGGAGAGAGACATCATGCTTGGGAGGGTGGAGGGACAGCATAGGAGAGATGGGTCGATTCAGTGCCTGGGGTAACGGGTAGGTGTGTCAGAGACAGGTTGGTTCAGGATAGAGCAGTGTTCAGGGCTTTTGTACATAGGGTCGCTGTGAGTCCTAGGTGACCTGATGGCACATAACAACAACTCCAAACCATGTGTTGTGAAGATATTGAAAAGGGAAGAGAAGCCCACCCGTCCCCCCTGACTTCATAGAGTTCATGTTGTAGAGATGTGGTCTTTTAAATATGCTGAAAAGAGCCGTGTGGTGGTCATTGCTTTTAGAGGAGGCTAGGTACTTTTGGCCAGGATTCTTGTGTGTGTGTGTGTGTGTGTGTGCGCACGCGTGGAGGGGACTAGTGTCCTGAGGTTTCCTGGAAAGTTGCATTAACTCTAAAGTTTAAGCATAGAGACAAATTAACCAAGGACAGACTGAGAAACTGGGTCAGTAAGACCTCTAACCCACCCAAGTGTGGCAAGATCATGAGGGGGCTTTATGTGAAAATCCAAAGACGGACAGCACTAACCAGCGAGATAAGAACAAAGGACTCAAAAAAGTACTGTCATTTTCTCCCATGTCCACTGCTTTTAGAGATTAATAATACAGGCATTTGTATTATTTCAGACGTTTGAAGCATCACCTTTGCTGGTGTCCTGCATGGCTGGCTGTTCTTACGGCCGCTGGAGGAGTGTTGCCAGCAGAAAGAAGGACAAGGACAGAGGCCCAGAGTCTGTGTGGACACGGCATGGCTTCTGCTGGTTGGGAGCACAGCAAGGGAGGGAGAGTGGCCAGATGTACAGGCAAGCAGGTTCCCAGCGTGAAGGGCCACCAGGAAGAGCTTCTCCTTGGTCTTTAAGACAGTGGGAGTCATTGGAATGGCCGAAGCTGGGGATTGGCATGCTGCAGTGGTTTCTAAAGGACCTGCACTCTGAGTTTGCAGAATGAGGGATTATTAGCCCCAGTGGCTAGGGAAAGTGCTTGGAAAAACCCTCGCAGGCACGAATTTTAACGTGACAGTGTTTTGCAGACGTTCTGGAGTGTGTGTGTTCTTAATTCATTATGCTGACACTAACTATCAAACCCCGTTCCCTTGAGCTCAGCTGTGTTGTAGCTGAAAACTTGCTCAGTGTGTTTACTCCACACAGTACCCAATTTTCCAAATCTCTGCAAATTTGCCCTTAACAGTAAAATACTGGGTACAGAGTGTCTTCCCACTCTACCCAAATTATCCCCTTGGCATGTCTAACAGTCTGAAGCTTTGATTGTAGTTGTGATGGGAGAGCTCAGAGCCAGGCCTCTGCAGGCATTCTGGAGCGACCTGTGGGAGATTATCGCTTCAACCTGTTGCCGTGACCCCCTGGAGTCAGTGGGCCGACCACCTGCAGCAGTCAGGAGGGGCTGGGTTATGGCCCAGTGACAAACATCCTGCAGAAGTCTCAGTGATATTCTGTGTTAGGTGCCGTTGAGTCGACAAGACTTAACGGCGACGCTGTGAACAACAGAGCTGAACCTTGCCCTAACGTGTGCCATCCCCATGATCTGTGATACGCTTGATCCCACAGTTACAGGCATTATGTCAGGCCCTCCTTTTGAGGGTCTCTTACTCATGCTGCATGTCAGGCAAGGATTGGCCGCAGCTCTGTGCCATGCCATCTTCTCTTTGGCATTCAATGACATGACATCTCTCTGGACGTCTCTGTTCTGGTGCTTGAAAGGAAAGAGAACATCAAACTGTATGTTGGCTCTTAAAACTTTTATTGAGAAGACAACAGAACTTGTCGTCCTCATACCCTGTTAACTTTCCCTCTCTATCGAATGTCTTTTGGGCACTTAAAAATAATATTCTGAATAACCATACTGATAAAACTAATAATACTATCTCCTACTTATTGAGGAGCTACTGTGTCCCAGACATTATGAGAATGTTTGGCTCCCTCATTCCATTAAACTTTTGTGACAATTATTTTTAGCATCAGTACTTCATTGACAAGAAAATGTAAAGTATTTGCTTAAAATCACACAGCTAGTCTGTGAGGAAAGAAGCGCTACCTGGCTGCTAACCAAAAAGTTGTTTTGAACCTACCCGGAGGCTCCTCCAGAGAAAGACCTGGTGATCTTCGATGGATGTTTTGGCCAGGGAAAGCCCTGGAGGTTACTCTTGCTCTGTAACACAGGGCTTCTGTGAGTCCACATTGGCTTAATGGCACCTACCACCTGCAGTCATGTGTGGAGGGAGCTGAGATTCCAGCCCAGGTAGATTCACACCAAAGCTTCCACCTCCAACAGCTGTACGCTGGCTTCTCTCCCTTGCCCTCTACACCCTGAGCCCTCATTGCTAGCAGCTGGCACCTCCTGCATAGTTTCTTGGTGTCAAGCCTCATCCCATAGTACCTGGTTCACACAGCTGCCTCATAGCTGGTGTCCCAGTCTGCAGACACATTGCCACACTTCTCTTTGGGAAACCTGAATGAGAGCATGCTCCTCTGTTGCTCTGAGAACCCTAACAGCTCTCACTGCTTCGGGAAACCAGTGCGGAAACAGACTGTGGATTGGCATCCTAGACCTCCACGTGCTTCCATCCTGTGAAGTCCCCGCTCAGTGGCCCTGTCTTCTGGCTGTCTTGGACTAGTTGTGCCGAGAATGCCCTTTCCATTGTCACGTTCATCCTTGGAGAGTCTCACTTCCAGATCCCCAGTGAATTGCTTCATTACAACTTGTTCTCTTCTAGATGTTTAGTTCTAATGGGGAATCATATAATGTTGGGTAAGCCATTGCCAGCAAGTCAATTTAGAATCTTAGCGCCCTCATAGAACAGAGTAGAACTGCCCAATAGAATTCCCAAGACTGTAAATCCTTATGGAAGCAGATTGCCACTTCTTTCTCCTGTGGAGTCATTGGCATTTGAACACCATCCTTTTGGTTAACAGCACCAGTCACAGTGCCACTAAGGCTCCTGTGTCATGAAGGCTGCATACAAAGGTACCTTAATAGTGCATCTTGGAAATACATTGCCACTTTCTACGAAGATGGCGCCGAAAGCCAAGAAGGAAGCCCCTGCCCCTCCCAAAACTGAAGCCAAAGCAAAGGCCATGAAGGCGTCCTGAAGGGCATCCACAGCCACAGAAAAAAAGATCTACACGTCACCCCCCTTTCAGCTGCCTAAGACACAGAGACTCCAAAGGCAGCCCAGATACCCCCAGAAGAGCACCCCCAGGAGAAACAAGCTTGACCATTACGCCACCATCAGGTTTCCCCTGACCACTGAGTCAGCCATGAAGAAGATAGAAGATAACAACACACTTGTGTTCATTGTGGATGCCAAGGCCAACAAGCACCAATTTAAACAAGCTGTAAAGAAGCTCTATGACATTGGTGTGGCCAAGGTCAACACCTTGATCAAGTCTGATGGAGAGAAGAAGGCCTATGTTTGACTTGCTCTTGACTGTGACGCTTTGGATGTTGCCAACAGAACTGAGATCATATAAACTGAATTAAGCTGGCTAATCTAAATAAAAACATTTTTCACAAAAAAAGAAAGTACATTGCCAGCAATGAAAGAATGGAAATCCAAGTTTTCTGTAAACGTTCGTTAAAGTTAGTAAAAATTTTTTAAAAAAAGTTTCCAGAAGCAAAGAACAAGACTTTGTCTCCCATAAAGCAAAGCCATTATTAGTACAAGGTCAGCATAGAAAGGAGTGCTTTTAGCACCTGCTGGCATTGGACACGGACAAGCGCCCATGCACTTCTTAAACGTGAAAGAGACAACATGTATAAACAACATAGACCTTCATTGTCCAGCTCAGTGAATAGTGACAAATTCATACACCTGTTAGAACCTATTCTGGTCAAGATAGAACACATTTCCAAAAAGTTCTCTCATGCGCCTTGCTCATCACTACGCACCCCCACCTTACCCTCGATGTGTTTTGACTTTTCTTTACCTTCACAAATGAATTGATAAAGTATCTAGCCCTTTTTACTCAATATAATATCTGTCTCACAGAGGTTTGAATTGTTGTTGAGTACTCTCGAGTTGGAACTGACCCATAGCTGGCCCTCCAGCAGGCTTTCAGAGGCAGTTAATCTCACAGAAGGAGACTGCCCATCCTTCTCCCACGGAGCAGCTAGTGGATTCAAAGTGTGTGCCTTCAGGATTGCAGTGCAGCCTCTTGCCACTAGGCCACCAGAGCTTCTTGTACTTTTTATACAGAAGCATAAAATAATTTGCAATTAAAAGCTTAAAGTTATCATTGACATGATGGTCTTGGGAGGGGTTTTTGTTGTTGTGTGAGTGTGCTTTTTTTTTTTTACCAAGAAAGGGCATTGCTGACTGAAACAAGCCTAGAACACGTGATCCCTAGATGGTGACGAGGCAGCAGTGCATGGATCAGAGGTTTAGGTCTAATCGAATCTCAAGGCAAGCCGCTTGTTAACACTTTTTTTAAAATATATATATACTGGTTTACTTACATAGTTCGTATACATTGTTTTTCACAACAGGTCTTGCCCCTTTCCTTTACCCACCCCTCCCCCCACCCATCAGATTGTGCCACCTTAACCAAGCCCCTCTGTCCTCGCCGCTCTCTCCCCCCTCCCCTCCTTGGATCCTCTTACTTGTTTTACAATAACGGTCTTACACTGTATTTGTCTTTATGAGACTGAGTTAGTTCACTTAGCATAATACTCTGTAGTCCCTCCCAAGTTAGGTAGTAATTTACAAAATCATAAAAAAATCCCAGCATATCCACACAAAACCTTTTACAAGGGAGGTGTTAAAGGGCCGTGACTAGGTGGGGGGAGAGGACACACAGAGGGATTTTTTTTTAATTGTGAAATAGACCTAGCAAAACATTTGCCATTTTAGCCATTTTTACATGTTGGATTCAGTGACACTAATCATATTCATCATGTTATACAATTGTCTCCATGACTATTTCCCACTTTTTAAGAAGCACTCTGAACTAAAGGGCGCTCGGGTAGTCTGGCCCTTCAGGGCTGCGCTAAGCCACAGGCAGTGCCTCTCCGGTGATCAGGATCCACCAGGCTCCTTGGGAGAGAGGTGGGCAGTGTCCCCCACCCCGGGCAGCTGGCAGCCTCAGAAAGCTTGGTTCTGACTTGAAGGCAATGAGGGAAGAAGTGAATGGAAGTTCAGTGCCCCTTGACCATCCATGTCCCTCCTGCCTAACTGGAGATCCACCAGTAAGTAGACTATCATTATTTGGCATTTGTCTCTCCTAGACGTTTCACCTGCTTTCCTTGAGGCAGGCTCCTCAAAAGCATGCATCCGCTCACCAGCTCCTTCCTCAATAGAAATTACTATTTCAGAGTTGAAATTACTCTGCGGAGAGAAAGGTCAAGGAGGGGGTTCGTTTTCAAGCTAATTGGTGTCATTGTGCCTGGAAGGCAGTTCTTCCTGACCAGGCAGGAGCTGCTTGGGTTTCTTCATGGTGAGACCCCTTGTGCCTGCAGATCTAGAAGGTGCCCCTGGACCATGGCAGAGGAGCTGTTTCTGCTCCGGTCCAGCCTGCTGATGGGCACATGGGTGCTACCTTGCCGCCTGGGATCCCATGTCCAGGTGTGCACATCCCCAGGATTGCTTGCAGGACAGGCTGTGTGGCCCATATGGTGATTAGGGGCTCGTGTGTGAAAGCGTACCGCCAGGCCTTTCTTCCTAGTCTGTATAGTCTGGAAGAGCTTTTGACATCTGTTAGCGTCCCAGCAGCAGGCAGGCCTCCACTGACAGATGCTGGTGTTTGCATGGAAGGTGCCTTGCCTGGGAACAAACTCAGGGTCATCCATAGGAGGTGAATGTTCTACCACTGCACCACCACTGCCTGCAGGCAGACGTCAGGTCTCACTAAAAACTTGTTGAAGAAGAGAGAAAGAATCAAAGAGGGAGAAATAGGCTGAGGCGAGGAGGGGGAGGCAGGTGGAGAGAGGAAAGGAAAATGTAGACACAAGGGGCAGGGGCAGGTGCAGGTGGGGAGAGGACAGGGCCTGGTGGAGGGACACAGTCTCTCCGCGTGGTGGTGACTGGCTGGTGGTGACCTGCTGCAGCTGCCGAGCAGGGAGCGGGGCCGAGACTCAGGCCGACGACTGCTCCCCCCGCTACACCTCAGAGACAAGCTGTATCCACTGACTGGACTCCAGGGGACTGTGGGGCCTGGGATCCAGACACAGCAGCTTCTTGATGTCTTCATTCTTTGCTGGTGTCAGGGATTTCTTGATGGTCATTTCTGAGCACCGCAGAAATGTGTCTGCTTTCTGAGCATACGTATTGTGCTTTGGTACACACAAAGAAATGTCTCCATTTATGTCAGGGCGCTGTGGTGGCTTAGTGGTAAGGAGTTGAGCTGGCAATCCAAAGGTACACAGTTCATATCCACTGGCTGCTCCGTAGGAGGAAGGTGAGCAGTCTGCTCTGTGTGACTTGCCACTTCTTAAACCTGCTGGCAGATCAGCTGTGCCTTGGTTCCAACTCAGCAATGCACCACCCCGTCCTGCAGCCCTGGCCTCAGACTCATTCTTGATTGGCTGGGTTGCATCTTCACATAGTTTTTCGAAGTGTCAGGAGTGGGAGGAGTTTCAAGCCCTCAGAATTGAAAGTCTTTTGGTTAGCCTCCACACATGAGTAATAAATGGATGTGACCTTAGGAGGTCATAGCATTTTTCTTTTTATCCTGAGGATGAAGTACTGGCACCTGGACTGCAGGGGAGAAACACGGTTTTTCTTCTCGGATTACTTGTGTTTTTCACCCTGAATGCACTCTGGGTTTTTCCTTCAAATATTTTCAAGTGTATTTTACTCCATGTTATTAATTTTTCTTTTCTACAAGGTTAGTTCTTCACTTTAACCCCTTCCATTCAGGACTTAAATTCCATGATTGCAATTTTAGTTCTTTGTTTGTTGGGTTTTTGTGTATTTTTTTTTTATAAAGAAAGGTGCATTTTTCCCTTGGAGAGCTCTGGTGGCCTAATGGGTAGGGAGTGATGCAGCTAATTCAAAGGCAGACAGTTCGTATCCACCAGCTGCACCGCGGGAGGAGGATGGGCAGTCTCCTCCAGTTTGATTTAGCACCTCGGAAAACCTGCTTGAGGGTCAGCTATGCGTCAGTTCTGACTTGATGGCAGTGAGTTGAGTTTTGATCCTCGAATTTTTGGCTCGAGTTTAATTGAAACTCTTTGGGTCCTACAGCAAAGGAGTTTTTCCCAAGTAGATGCTTCATTTTAGGCAGCTGTTTCTTTCCGTTGATCATATGGTATTTGTTCTTTGGCTTTTTCTCTTCTCTCTGGATTACCTCTTGTATGAAACAGAGCTCTGATGGCGCAGTCAGTGGCGCTGTCACCCAAAGGCTGTCCCTCTCTGCTGGTTCAAGTCCACAGCAGCTCCAAGGAATAAAGATGGTCAGTCTTCTCCCATGACTCTTAGTCTCTGAGAACCCACTGGAGGGTCAGCTGTGAGACAGTTCTGACTTAACGACAATGAGAGGTTTTAAAATCGCTCCCATCTAGGTCCTGTGCTCGCCAGCCCCCAGGATGTGTCCATAGCTCCTCTCTCCCATAGGTACTGGCCAGCCCCTCCCCACCATCACTGTACCCCTGAAGAGGGAGGGGCACCTTGTCAGGAGCCGGTTGGGCCAGGTGCTCGTCTGGGTCAGTCCTGACAGGGGGATCCTCTCCTGGCCCACTGCTTGCTGATGCCCTGAGGGATAGGAAAGGACCATTCCAGCGTACTCTCCATTTCTCTCCTGCTCACAGCATTTCTGTCATGCTCTGGATTAGGCGGCTCTCTGGACCCACTGGCTGCTCTGCGGAGTAAGGACAAGGCAGTCTTTCCATGTGGGTTTACAGCCTTGCCAACCTGCTGGGACAGTTTCCCCTCTGTCTTAAGGGGTCATTTACGAGTTGGATTGACTCCACAGCTGTGGGTTTGGTTTTTCGGTCTGTTCTAGAGCTGTTCTTCTCAGGAGACAGTGTATCTGTGCCACTCCTTCTGCTAATCCATCACTCCTGATCTGTTAGCTTCGTGGAAGAACCCTTAGTCTCTAAATAGTCCAGGTCAGGAAGCAGGAAGGGGTCTTTGGTTACCTGAAGAACCACCCTTGCAGTGGAGGGGACTCCCACCTACCAAGGCTTCTGAGTGGCATAGACTCAGACTCTGGGGCTGCAGTGAAGAGGCTGGGTGTTTTCCCACCCCCCTTTGGCCTGGAGGGGTGCCCCATTTCTTGAGATAAAACTTGAATAGGCCTCTGATTGTTTATCTCCACCCAGCTCCATCTGCCCTGTATTTATGGAAATTCCTCCCAGATCCTGGCAGCGGGAGCCCGTCAGTCTTGGGTGTCAGCATTTTGAGTTCTCATCTTTCTGTCTCCTTAGGTATTTTAGAGGGAAGCTGGGAAAATATGTCTCGGGGGCTGCTTCCCAGATGCCAGTTTAAATCCACCACAGCCATCCTCTCGCGTGTACAGCTTTACCTTCTTTTCCACTCATTCATTGATTTAGCTCGCTCATTCAGCAGATGTCTGTTGAGCTCCTTGCATGTGCTGGGCTCTGTTCCACGTATCGGGAAGAAGGTAGAGTGAAGCTGCTCCTTGCCCTTGAGAGGGACTAACCTTTGGAGAAAGTAGATTCAGAATCAGAAAACGAATCACGAATGAGTGTGATGTCAAAGGCTGTGATCGTCAGAGCAGTCAAGCAACTTGAATAAAGCAGCACAGTATATTAGAAAAGGATCCAGGCCTTGTGGTTCTCCAGTGCACATGTCCCATGGGCCCCTCCTGCCTCCGCCTTTCTCACACCCTGTGTGGCTTGCTCCAGCTGTCCCCTGGCCAGCATAACCAGGAGCAGTCACTCCTTTCCTTACAGTGCTTTGTTTGTGGGGCTCTTTGTGCACCTCACTTCTCTCCAGCCCCTGGCCCTTCTTGATCTAGCTGCTCCCTGGCTGTGCACCTCTCATCTCAAACACTAAAAAGGATGCCCAGCTGGTGGCCTCTTGCTCTGTCCCTTCTCCATCTCCTTTGACAGAGAGTCCTCACACATGACGGTGTGAAGCCTGTGGTCTCGGGACTCAGAGAAGCTGACTCAGGTCCTGTTCTGCATGCCCATTTACTATGTGTCCTTGGCCAGGTTGTTTACTGTCTGGGAACCTCAGTATTTTCGCCTGTAAAATGGGAATGCATAACACTGAACCAGCCCTAGGTTCAACTGCTTATATGAACTTATTGAAATAAATACTATTCTAAAAAACCCCTTCACTGCTGTCAAGGCTGAACTGACTTGTAGCAGATCCTTCAGTGGCTGTGAATTGCCAGAGAGGAAATTGTCCCTCTTTCTCCTGCAAAGCAGCTGATGAATTTGAACTGCCTATCTTTGGGTTCAGTCACCTATCTTGGCACCAGCAGTCAGGAAATAAAAAGATGAATTGCAGTAGGTTAATCTGCTGTCAGGGACCTTTCCAGAGTACTGAGAAGCAACGATGTCAGTCTAGTGACTAAGGTGCACCTGATCCAGGCCATGATCTTCACAATTACTTGCTATGCATCAGAGAGCTGGACAGTGACTAAGGATGACAGAAGAATTTATGCCTTTGAGTTGTGGTGCTGGAAAAGAGTCTTGAAGATACCATGGGCCACCAAGAAAACAAATTAAGTCCATCTTGGAGAGGGTGAAATCAGGTTTCTCTTGGAGGCTAGGATTCTGCAGCTCCGTCTCACATACTTTGGGCGTGTGACCAGGAGGGACCAGTCCTTGGAGATGAACATCAAGCTCGGAAGGTTGGGAGACAGTGCAGGAGTGGAAGACCCTGGATGAGATGGACTGATAAAATAACTGAGGCAATGGGGGTAGGTCTGTTGGAGTCAGTGAGACTGGCTCAGGACAGGGCAGGCTTCAGAGCTATTGTACATAGGGTTGCTGTGAGTCACAGGTGACTTAACAGCATGTAACAACCATCACCACCCCTACCACCTTTGGGTTGGTAGCACAACTCCTTACACACTAGGCCACCAGAGCTCTCCCATATGGAAAACACTCAGTAGAATATACCTACTATTGTTGTTAGGAAAATAATAAATATTCCTGCTATTATTACCGTTGCTGTTATTTCTGCTAGACTGCATTGTCCTTGGCAGCAAGGGCCCCGTCTTTTCAGGGCTGATGCCAGCCAGCACTGGTCATGTTGTTGGTAGGTGCCGTTGAGTCGAGTTGACTCATAGTGACGTTATGGGAAGTGATTCATAAATGTTTGTTGATGTTTCGATCACACACATCAGCCCAATCAAGGTAGTCAGGCTGCTTCCTCAGTGTTAAAGAGGTTCAGCTTGTAAGAGGGAGCACTGGTGACTTAATGGTAAGGAATTGCACTGCCACTGCAGAGTGTGAGGTTCAAGTCCACCGGCTGTGCTGCAGGACACAGATGGGCAGCCCTTTTCTGTGCAGTTTGCTGCATCTGAGCACCTGCTGAAGGGTACACAAATATAACAAATACCAGCTTGTAGAAAGTCTGACACCCTTGGAATGCTGTGGGTCAGGATTGAAGGCAGTGGATATAAATAGAAAACGAGACTTCGTTGGCATTTGCCAAAGGTTACTTTGGACTTTGGGACATTTGCTACTGACCTGAAACCTTGTTCTTGTCACAGTCACTTTAAAAACATCACATGCATTCATAGTCCTGGCAGAATGGTTGTTTCTGCCTGTTAAGAAAGGTGACATGGAAACTACATATTTATACTCTACGTTAAATGTTACTGTCAGACAAGATGTGAGGACTCCCTTCTTACCTGGATCCACAGAGGCTGGTTTCTCCAACCTTCCCTTCGTCTCACTGGTTGGGCCTTTGTCTCCCACCGACCAAACCAGGAAGGCTGATCCCGCCACCACTGAGTTGCTTTTGACTCATAGCAACCTTCCAAGTCGGAGTAGGACTTCCCCACAGCGTTCCTAAAGCTGTGTGTCTCTACAGAAACAGACTGCCACATCTCTCTCCCATGCAGGGGCTGGGTAGATCTGAGCACGTAACCACTGTGCCACCAGTTCCCCTCCAGTCCAGCCAGGTACCCTGCAATTCATTGTCCATGTCGTGTCCTCTCCCAGCTCTGTGCATGGCCATTGCTGTTCCTCTGGCTTTGAATGCCTTAACTTTTCCTCTAATAACTGCATTTTCTGACCACTCAGTGTGGGGCCAGGGTCAACTAAGAACTTCACAGTTATTACCTAACGCAATCCTTCTGGCAGCCCTGTAGGGAATGGAAGTGTATTATCTTCAGTCAACGGATGGGCACACAGAGGCGCAGAGAGGTTATGTGCCCACCCGGAGCTGCTACCTCTCCACTTCACATGGCTGCAGTCCCAGTCAGGAGTGGAGCTGCGGCCTGCAGCCCTGAATTTCCCCCGCAGTGACTTCCTCTTGCTTTTGCCTTTCCTCCCCCGCATGTAGTCCCCTTTCTGAAGTCACACCTTCATTCTCTGGATGGAATCATCTTTCCTCACACCCAAGTTTGAGTTTCCTCCAGGACAGACCCGGGATCTTACTCAGCATTCAGAATAGGACACCTGTATTTGTTGCAGTAGTATGAGCTTGCAGTTTGCCTTGATTTCAGTTATTGTTCTTTACCATAGATGGAGTTTATTGGCTTGAACCCCCAGGGTAAAATGAAGAGGTAGGGCAGAAAGGGGTACAGGCTCCACCTAGAGTTCTCCCCGGGCTACTGTCAGAACCCTCTTCTCTGCATGGAGGTCTGGGTTCACACCTGTGTTAAAGCAGTAAAGGCCCCACACAGGGAATGACACATTTACCGTCCATACGGTCACCCAGCCTCCCACAGACACCCAGCTGCTGCACATTAAGACTGCGTTCTCTCCACTCCAAGAGCCTCTGTGAATCGGAAACCTGGGTCAGCTGTTTGTTTGCCTTTGATGAATAAAAAATGGAGAAACTTATTAATTATTATGTAATAAATGCAGTTTGGTTGACAAAAATGTTCCAAAACATAAGGTCCCCAAATTGGAGCCAGCCCAGATGTCCGTCGGTGGGTGCCTGGTGACATAAACAATAGGGCCTTTGTGTGATGACATTCCCAATGACGGGAGAAGGCAAGAAAGATTGGAGGGTTCTGACATGCAAAGATGGCCAGGATGTAGTTTTAAAGGGGACAAGAAAATACAGAAGAGTCTTGGATGGTAACAAATTCATGCTTGTGGAAAGAGATAAATGTGGGGGGGTATGAATATTGATGTATTTGTAAAGAAAATTCAGAGAACTCAGAAAGTGTTTCTTTAAAAAAATTTTCATTTTATTTCATTATTTTTTGTGTATACCGTCAAATCAGATCTCACTGATACAGGAGGAGATTGTTCCTCCTTCTCCAGCAGAGCATCTGATGGATTCGAACCGTGTACCTCCGAGATTGCAGTGCAGCTTCTTGCTACTAGGCCACCAGAGCTCACCAGAACTCAGAAAGTTTTAAACACAACCCTGTTAACAATAAATTGAAACCTTGCCATGTTCCATGACGTCTTCACAATGTTTGCATCCTCAAGTCCACTATTGGAGTTACTGCCTCAGTTCAGCTCACCAAGGGTCTCCTCTTTCTATGGCTCTCTGCTTTGCTAAGGAGGGACTCTTTTTTTCCCAAGGATCTCTGGGTAGAAGCTTAGATATGTGGGCTTGCTCTCTTTTCTTCCCTGCAGATCCTTTTTTGTAGTTGCAAGGTGATACAGGATTCATGTGTAACATTACAACATGTTTACAGGAAAAAGAAAAAAAGCCAGACTTCCATTCATCCTATCAGAGTATAACTAGCGTTTGGGGGATTTTTTTTCTCCTCACAATTTTTTCTCTATATACAGAAACATATGAAATGCATATAGTTTTGAAATGTAAAAGTGGAATTGAAAATGGATAGCTTATTTCATTAAAGCCGTGCTCTATTGTAGGCATCTTTCCAAGTCAGTTCAGATTGGATCGGCCCGTTCTCACTGCTGTGTGATACAGCACTCCTGTGGGACCCCTGGTGGGGCAGTGCTTACAGAGCTCGGCTGCTAACTGAACGGTCAGCACTTTGACACCACTTGCCATTCTGCAGGAGAAGGATGTGGCGGTGTGCCTCTATCAAGGTTTCCAGTCTTGGAAATCCTAGAGGGCAGTTACGCTTGACAATAGTGGGTTCGAGGTTTGGTTTGCTGCCTTATATGTTCCAGTGCATTTATCTCTCTTAGCATCTCTTGGACTCTTAGCATTACAGTCATCCCCAGTATTTTGTTTTGATGTTTACAAAACTGACTGTGATGCCATATTATCCTTGAGCACTCTTCCTTGCATGCGTGAGTGTAACTAGGTGCCAGATAAATGCTTGAAAGCAGAATCCCCAGCCAGCGGGTAAACACTTTCAAAGTGTGGCTGAATGTTGTAAATATGCTGCAAGAACAGTATCTAGATTAGGTACATGTGTAGAGACCAAGATTTACTGGTGGTTACCAGGGCATTTGACTGTGTGGATCACAACAAACTGTGGTTGACTTTGAGAGGGATGGGAATCCCAGAACACTTGATTGTGCTTATGCAAAACTTGTATCAGGAGGCAGTTGTCAGAACAGAGCAAGGAAACACTGCATGGTTCAAAATTGGGAAGGGTGTGCATCAGGGATGTGTCATATCTTCACATCTTTTCAATTTATATGCAGAACAGATTATCTGGGAGGCTGGGCTCTATGAGGAGAAGTGTGGCATCAGGATTGGAGGTAGACTCATTAACAATCTGTGTTATGCAGATGACACAACCCTGCTTGCTGAAACTGAGGAGGACCTGAAGCGCTTGCTGTAGGAGGTCAAGGATTGCAGCCTTCAATATGGATTGAAGCTCAACATCAAGAAAACAAAGATTCTCACCATTGGGCCGACTGGTAGCATCATGATAGATGGTGAAAAGACTGTTGACAGCTTTAGTTTGCTTGGTTTTACAATCAACACTCTTGGTACCAGCAGCCAGAAAATTAAAAGATGAATTGCATTGGGAAGGTCTGCTGTCAGAGACCTCGCCAAGGAACTGAGGAGCAATGATGTCAGTCTGGAGACTAAGGTGCATCTGACCCAGGCCATGGGCTTTGCCGTTATTAGCTTTGCTTCAGATAGCTTGACAGTGTCTAGGGATGATAGAAGGAGAGTTGATAACCTTTGAGCTGTGGTGCTGGTGATGAGTATTGAATATACTGTGGACTGCTAAGAGAACTAACAGATTCATCCTAGAGAGGGTGAAACCAGCTTGTTCCTTAGAGTCAAGGATTCTGAAACTTCATCTGACATGCTTTGGACATGTTGCAAGGAGGGACCAATCCTTGGAGAGGGACGTCATGCTTGGGAGGGTGGAGGGACAGTGCAGAAGAGGAAGACCTTCGATGAGATAGATTGATTCTGGCACTGGGGTAATGGGGATAGGAGTGTTGGAGACAGTGAAACTGGCAAGGAATAGAGCAGGGTTTAGGGTTGTTGTACATAGGGTCGCTATGAGTCACAAGTGACTCGACAGTACGTATCAACAACAACAACAACAACAACCAGGGGTGGCCAGGAGGGTGGGGAAAGGGGGCTCATTGAGTCAGAATTGACTTGCCAACAGTGGCTTGGGTTGGATTATGGTCTTTGCTTGTAGGCCACTGAGCTTCTATTAAAGGAGATAGAAAAACCTGGAAACGAGATGGTCCTGGTTGAATAAGATGAGGGGCATGATTAACACCGCTAAGTTGTGCAGAATGTAGACATGATTAAGGTTTTGTTATTTTTCTATGTTTATACTCTTATATACACACAAATAGAAGATAAACAGGGGAACGTGGATGGATATTGTCCAGTTGTCATTCACAAACATCATCCTGATTAGAGTCCATCTTATGTGGAGTTCCTGTCCACACACATCAGCAGCTCCCGGAACCGTGGTCTCTGACTTTTTAACCCTGATACAGATGACTGCACATCTTGGTTCAACTTCACCATCTCTCATTATAAGGGTGCCTGAATCTGCCCCAGTTTAAGGCCAGTTGTTTATCTGTGAGCATCTGAGGCCTGCTTGGCCCACTTTTGTTTTTAAAGTGGGAGAGTTTCTTTTTTTTTCACCTTTCACATTGTATCACGTGGTGTTTATTATTTATTATTATTAATTATTACTAGCAAGTTTAGTTCCATGGCCCTGAAACCCTTGAAGAAGGTGCATTTTGGGATTCAGAATCTGTTTGGTTCTTGGAAAGGCATTTGGGTGCATGTTTCTTACCTAATACTCCCATTAAGGTGTGGAGTAGGACTGTAGTTTTCAATATGGATTGAAGTTCAACATCAAGAAGACAAAGATTCTCACCACTGGGCCAGTTGGCAGCACCATGATGGATGGAGAAGAGATTGAGGTTATTAACAGTTACAGCTTACTCAGCTCCACAATCAACACTCTTGGCACCAGCAGTCAGGAAATCAAAAGATGAATTTCATTAGGTAAATCTGCTGCCAGGGACCTTTCCAAAAAATGGAGAAGCAACGATATCAGTCTAGAGACTAAGGTGCATCTGATCCAGGCCATGGTCTTCGCAATTATTTGCTATTCACCAGAGAACTGGATAATGATTAAGGATGATAGAAGAAGAATTGATGACTTTGAGTTTTGGTGCTGGAGAAGAGTCTTGAGCATAACATAGACTGCCAAGAAAACAAATAGATCTGTCTTGGGAAGGGTGAAACCAAGTTTCTCCTTGGAGGCTAGGATTTTGAAGCTTCTTCTTATATACTCTGGGCATGTGTCAAGGAGAAACCGGTCCTTAAAGAAAGACATCATGCTCGGAAGGGTGGAGGGACAGAACAGGAGAGGAAGACCCTAGATGAGATGGATTGGCACAGTAACTAGGGCAATGGGGGTAAGTGTGTCAGAGTCAGTGAGACTGGCTCAGGACAGGGCAGGCTTCAGAGCTTTTGTACATAGGGTCGCTATGAGTCGTAGGTGACTTGAGGCGCATAACAATAACAGTAATTCTACAATGAAAGGCGTAAGATTCCCGCAGAGAAAACCAGGCTGCTTCTTGGAGGCAAAGATTCTGAAGCTCAGTCTCACATACTTTGGGCCTGTTGCCAGGAGGAACCAGTCCTTGCAGAAGGATATTGTGCTCGGAAGGGTGAAGGGACAGCACAGAAGAGGAAGACCCCGGATGAGATGGATTGGTACAGTAATGGGAGTAGGTGTTTTGGAGAGAATGAAATAGGCTCAAGCTAGAACAAAGTTCAGAGCGGTTGTACACAGCATCACTATGAGTCGCAGGTCACTCAACGGCACTTAACAACAAATCTTATTATCTGTGTAGAGCTTTGTCTCACATACTTAGGACATGCTACTAGGAGAGGCTATTCCTTGGAGAAGGATTATCATCCTTGGGAAGGTGGAGGAAAAGGGAAGGAGAAGAAGACCCTCAACCAGGTAGACTGACACAGTGATTGCAGCAATGGATTGAGGGTGTGAGGATGGGTCGTGATAAGACAGGGCTCATATCTGATGTTCCTAGGATCATTATGGGTTGTACCAGACTTGATGGCGCCTAACAATATAAACATACCTGTTCAAGTCACGTTTCCCCCCCACAAACATTTTTCTCGTGGAACTTCATAGACGTCAACATTTTGGACTTTGGAAATGTACAGCTAAAGGACTGTAGACCTATGAACCTTTATCACTTATGTTTGCGGGGTGGGGGGGAAGTTAACACAATCCAATGACTCCTTTCATTTGATAAATTTAGGTTAGGTAAACCCATAGGGCCAGAAGGCACATGAGGGCCAGGGCCAGAGGACAGAGGAGCAGAGGTAACTGCTTAGTGCATCTGGGTGCTCTGGAGCAAGGAACAGTTTGAAACAGGAGCAAAGAGGTTGTACGCGTTGCAGATACCCTTTATGCCACTGCCTTGTTAAACTTTGAAATGGTCAGTTGTACAATATGTGAATTTCACCTCAACTCAGTGAAAGAAGAATCTGACATAAACAGCATACATAGAGGGGAAAAGAAGGAAATAGAGTCCAGGCAGGAGCATCAACTGAAGAGCTCATTCTTGGTGACAAGATAAGATTCCTGCCTCCATTAACAGGCTGTGAAAGGACACAGACAGATGACAAGAGACAGAAAAAGTACCCCTGAGGTCTTCATCCCCTGGAGACAAGGGCAGACCCCACCCCATCCCATATTGACTTTGGTGGACCCAACCTCACCATCTCCAGGGGAGAGGGCTCCTGTGGCCAGTACCAGAGAGCATCTGCTTCCCAGCAACCCTTATCACCTGGCTGCTGCTTGAGGTTATCTTCATGCCTGGATGCAGATGAAATTAACTCAGTCCCATGGAGGCGGAGGCCCAGGCTGAAGTCCTCCCTCTTGCCGTCCTCCGTCTTGCCCTCCCAGGATGGACGTCAGCAATTGGCATAAGGAGGCCCGGATGTTAATTCTTCCCCCATATAGAAAAACCAGGTGCTTCCAGGAACTGTAAATATGAATCTACTTTAGGCCTTTAGAGCTCCTGTGGAATTGAATAATCATAAAAGATACTTCTTCCGTAGAGATTTATGCTCTCCACGCACCCCTTCCCCCAGCTCCCAGCCGATAAAAAACTCATATTTTACCAAAATATATCTCCCATCAGCAGTCCTGGAACACCTCACTAACTGACTGTATTTATTGGGAAATGATTCACATTAATTTCAAGCGTCATCCTAATATTATATTTATGACAGACTGGGTGAACGCTGGATAGGGCTCTTGTCTCATTTCTGGCATGCATTTTCAGTTTCTGCAAATACATATTGTAAACACTGCCTAGGGAGATAGAATCATAAAGCCAAAATGGGAAATCTCTTTGGGAAATCTGTTAATCCCAATCAGATAAGACAGCTGCTTGCCTTATTTGAGAAGCTACAAGGTTGCACCCAAGGCTTTTGGGCGTACCTCCATCAGACCATCTGATTCCTGTCCCCTTGTTGTGAGATGTGAGGCAACCTCTTGATGGTGAGGAGGAGCTTCTGAGCGAGCGTGGCTTGGTGAACCAGTGTGTCATGCAGCAGGAGAGAGGAGAGGGCAGGGGGCCAGGGGAGACAAAGCTGAGGCAGGATTGCTCATCACATCTCTTGTGTGTGGCCTGACTTCGAGACACTAGCCTAGAGCCAGGCTCCACAGCCCACCACACCCACTTTATTCCAAGTCCTGATGACGCCTGGAGTTCCCAGTGGCAGGGGGTTTTGAAGGAAAGTACAGGCCTTTCTTCTGAGGAACCCTGGATGGACTTAACTTCCCACCTTTTGGCTAACCGTTGAGCATGTTTTGTTTTTTAATGGAAAAATATCTTTAATAGAGGTAAATAAACCTAATTTTCTCGAGTGTTCATGTCTGTGTGTCAGCTCACTGGATGCTCAGTGACAGTTGAGCATGTTAACCTTTTGTACCTTTCAGGGGCTTCAGAAATGGAGAATGTCTGTCCTTGGGCAACTGTCAAAGAAGAAAAAAATGTATGCCAGCAATTGGGAACAAGGGATGCATTGTGGGGTGGGGTGGGGGGAGAAAATGTTTAACAGTGAAAAACAATGCAGTGCAAAAAAGGGAGGAAACCTAGATAGAGTGGGTCAGCAGTGGGGGGTGGAAGGGAGAAGGCTGAGGGTTTAAGAACACTGGAGATCAGGAAGGAGTGCTGCACTGTGCTGTGTAGCTGTGATGTGGAAGACACACGGACACACACGTCTTCATGGCTGCCATGCTCAGGAACAGCTGTTACTCAGGACTGCCCAATCCATGGATGCTCTGAAGAACAGAGACAGTGGCTTTGGAGCGCCTCAAATCCATTTGGGGGTCACTTTAGCCTGAGTCTGTGCTCCATTCATTCTTGAATCTCAGAACAGCACCAGTAGGTTCTTTCCTCACCACTCCCCAAGCAATTGTTGGGTAAAGTCCACCTGAACCTTTAGGTTCAAGGATGGGCACATGACCTAGACCTGAGGAATCACAGCCTTCTAATCCCAGATGTAGTGAGCGATTTCTAGGTGGGTGACTGCAGCCCAGTCGGTCAGGGCCTGCTGTTGTTCTGGCTATAGGGATTGGCTCATGGGCGAGCACATGACCTAGAATTGGCTAATCAGAACAGCCCATAGCCCTGGTTCTAGAGGAAAGGGCAGGGCTCAAGAAGTCAGGTTGAAGAATGGAACTAAGGGCTTCTGTTGGGAATTTGGGGAAAGTCTTGTGACAGAAATTTCTGCAGGCATGGTGTCTTTGCTCTCTAAGGCTTCTGTATCCTAGATATCACAGGTGGGGTGGCTTTAAGAAACGTTTTCTGAAGTCCAAATCCAAGGTGCTGACTGTGGAGAAATGTGGCATCAGGATTGGAGGAGACTTATCAACAACCTGCCTTGCAGAAAGTGAAGACAACTTGAAGTACTTACTGCAGAAGATCAAAGACTACAGCCTTCAGTTTGGATTACATATCAACACCAGGAAGACAGAAATGCTCACCACTGGACCACCAGGCAACATCATGATATACGGAGAAAAGATTGAAAGGGTTAACATGTTTCGTTTTACTGGAATCTACAGTCAGCACCTGTAGAAATAGCAGTCTGGTAATCAAGAGATGTACTGGGAACATTTGCCAGCAAGGACATCTCCAGAGTGTTGAAGGATAGTGATGTCAGTTTAAAGACGAAGATGGATCTGCTACAAGCCGTATTACTCTCCGTTGTTTCCTATGAAATAACCTGAAAGCTGGACAGTGAATAAGGGTGCCTTTGAGGTGCAGGTTGGAGAAGACACCAGGCCATCTCATGGACTGCCAGAGGGACAGATACGCCTGCCTTGGCAGAAGTGCACCCAGCATGCTCCTTAGAGGCGAGGATGGGGAGACTTTTGTCGCACATATTTTGGGCATGTGTCAGAAGGGAGCAGTCCCATCACGCGGAGAATGGTGGGAGGTCAGAGAAAGAAAAGACCCTCAACAGGATGGATTGACACAGTGATTGTAACAGTAGGCAAGCATGTCAGACATGGTGGGGGTGAAGCAGAATAGAACAGAACAAGGTTCAGATCTGTGTTCATGGGGTTGTTCTGAGTGGCAGTGGCTTGGACAGCACCTAACAGCAGACCTCTGTCTGTATTGGCTCGGGAGGAAAGTCTTTGTTTCCTTCAGCATCTGTGGGCCTGGTGCTCCCTGGAGACTTCCATATGTACTGACATTCAAGGAGCATCTTCAGACAGAAGCCCAGGTCCAAAAAGAAGCAGCCCTCTCCTGGCAGTTATTTCTGGGTGATTTTAAGGGTCCCTCCAACCTCCCAGGCTCGACTTCTTCCCCTTTTATTTCTAATTAAATAGTAGTTATTACAGGCCATGCCCTAGGGGAAATCCCCTCACACCCAGTTAGGGCCATGCTCAATTAAGGAATGTTTCATTCCTCCCTTAATCTTCCTAAACGGTTTGGTTTACAGATTCTGGAGGATTGTCCTGTAGCTTCTGTATTATATCATTATACACACAGATTTTTTTGCGGGGGGACACAATTCAGTGGATATAAGCATAGGTGACTCAATTGTTCTGCCATTGTGTGAGAGAAGCTGCCTGAGCACAGAGGCTGTGGAGACAAACTGCTCAGGGAGGTCAGGACTGTTGGATGCCTGAGGAGAGTAATGACAGCAGGAGCCCTCGCACTGGTAGGCCTGCTGGGGCAGGAGGCGTGCTGCCCAGCCAAAGAGACCCACCAGCTGTTCCCAGGGAGAAACGTGGACTGTCTCCTCCAAGGCGATTTACAGCCTCTGAAAACTTGCGAGAGGCCAGTTATGTGTTGGTTCCAACTTGATGGTGCATAACAAGAGTAATGTGGTGGTTATGTGTTATAAAGTCGCCTGCGACTCATAGTGACCCTGTGTACAACAGCCCTCAACCCTGCTCTATCCTGTGCCATTCTTATTGTCTCTGACACACCTACCCCCATTACCCCAGTCACTGAATCGATCCATCTCACTGAGGGTCTTCATCTCTTGCCGTGTCCATGTCCCTCCACTCTCCCAAGCATGACAGTCCTCTCCAAGGACTTGTGTTGCCTTGCAACATGTCCGAAGTATGCTTCCAAGGAGCAGCCCAGTTTCACCCTCGCCACTCCTAACAGTCCATGGTTATTCAATACTCTTCTCCAGAACCACAGCTCAAAGGTATCAATTCTCCTGCTATCATCCCTAGTCATTGTCCAGCTTTCTGATGCATAGCAAGTAATTGCAAAGACTATGGCCTGGGTCAGGCACACCTTAGTTTCTAGACTGACATTGTTGCTTCATATGTACTTTGGAAAGGTTTCTGACAGCAGACTTTCCCAATGGAATTAGTCTTTTAATTTTCTGGCTACTGGTATCAAGAGTGTTGATTGTGGAGCCAAGCAAACTAAAGCTGTTAACAATCTCAATCTCTTCACCATCTATCATGATGCTGCTGTTCGGCCCAGTGTTTTTGGTTTGTTTGTTTGTTTGTTTTGTTGTTTTTTATCTTGATATTGAGCTTCAGTCCTTGCTGAAGGCTGCAGTCCTTGACCTTCTGCAGCAAACGCTTCAGGTCCTCCTCAGTTTCAGCAAGGTTGTATCATCTGCATGATGCAGATTGTTGATGAATCTTCCTTCAATCCTGTTGCCACATTTTTCCTCATACAGCCCAGCCTCTCAGATAATGTGTTCTGCATATAGATTGAAAAGGTGTGGAGATCGGACACATCCTTGATGCACACCCTTCCCGATTTTGAACAACAGTAGCAGCTAACTTATTATCTGCTTGCTCTTGTCAGATGTGCTTCTAGTAGTTATACCTCTAGTGACTCATGTGAGCCTCACAACAGCCTATAAGCAGAATTATTTCATTATGTCAGTTTCATAGATAAGAAGTTGGCAAGCACAAAGGAAACCCCCCTGCTTCCAAATCCAAATCCAAGCAGCCTTTCTCCAGAGTTCCTATTCATTACTATGATGTATGCCTTCAGCCCATATTTATGGAGCACCTACGGTGTGCCAGGGACTCATGGTGGCATAGCAGGTCACATAATGGGTTGCTAACTGAAAGGGAGGGTGCTACTAGTCTGCTAGCTTCTCCACAGGAGAAAGATGAGGTGAACGGGTCTGTTGAGATTACAGCCGCTGAAGCTCAGTGGAGGGTCCCTATAAGTCAGAATCAACTTGCTGGCAGTGGGTTTGGGTTTGGGTGCTTTGTGCCCGGCTGCATGGAGAATGGAGGTGAGCTTGTCCTGATGCCTACTTCCCGGGCACCAGTCTGCATGGGGCAGCTGGAAGGCTGGCCTACGGGGTGGGCCCGTGTCTATGGATGGTAGGCATCTCAGTCTGCAACTGTACCAGGCCTATTTCCATTTGCAGAGAAAGTCATTCCCATCAGGAGAGCAGCTTAGGCCGCAACAGGCCTTCAAAATGTCAGGAGTATTTTTAGCCTGGAGAGCTGGTACATCCAGTGGCAGATTGGCTGCTCTGGGGAGATGAAATGTGAAGCCACCAGAAACTCTATTTCAGGAGAGGGCTGTGCTCGAGAGAGACCTGGGGGCTGGGGACATGGAGAAGAAACTAGGCTGCTGGGTGTCTGGGATTTGGGGGCGGGGGAGTCTACAACTTTCCCAAGCTCACTCCAGGAGAGTGTGGACAAGTCCTGGAGTGTGCACCCCAGCAGATATCCATGGAGGACTGTGCAAAGTGTTACCCCCAGGGATTCGGGTCATGCCCAGAATACAGAGACAGATCACTCATTCAGCAAACCCATGTGTTGTACAGTTGTTGTGCAACTGGAGCCTATATTCAGAGCAGTTTGTACAGTGAAAGAGCATCTGTTTCTTGAGCCGGTGTCTATGCTATGGCAAGACCCTCCAGGGGCCAGGAGAAAAAAAAACAAACGGGAAAGCCCAGCCCTGCCCTGATGTCAGAAGGAAACAAGACATTGTGGAACAAACACTGTCATAAATGCTGGTGGTTGTTAGGTTCAGGGGCCTGGGAGAACTTAGCAGAGGGCAGCCTAGTCCATTTTGCAAGGTCAGGGAAGGCTCCCTGAAGGAGGTGACGCTGAAATGACTGGAAAGTAAAGGGGCAGTGAGCCAGGAGGAGGATAAAAAGAAATAAAACATCTCTGTCTAACTGGGTTCTCACAGAGGGCCAGCCGTATGCAGGACACACATACCCAGGACTCTTGTTTAATTCCCCAAACCAAGGAGAAGAGTGGTAATGTCACCTCCAATTTACAGAGAGGAAAACGTACCCCAAATAATTCAGTGTTGTCTCCAGGCTTGGATGGCCTGGCTTGAGTCCTGACGTTGACACTGTTCAGCTGTGTCACTTACTCTCTCCACCCTGTCTGGGTCTTGACTCCTGTATGTAAAATAGACATCACAATGGGAACTGTAGCGTGTAGGGCTCCGAGCACTTGTGTGTCTCAGCTTGGTGTCTTGACTCCTGTATGTAAAATAGACATCACAATGGGAACTGTAGCGTGTAGGGCTCCGAGCACTTGTGTGTCTCAGCTTGGTGTCCAGTGGGTTGCCATGCAGTGGTTTGTAGTACTCTCCCAAGTTTCAGATCACTGGTAATGTCTCATTTTTAATATTTTATTTTGGTTATTTGTATCCTTACATTTTTTGGTCACCTTGGTTAAAATTTTGGCAGTCTGCTATTAGGGACCTCTCCAAAGTAATGAAGAGCAATGGTGTCTCTCTGGAGACTAAGGTGTGTCTGATGCAGGCCATGGTCTTTCCTATCACTTGTTATGCATCAGAGAGTTGGACAATGACTAAGGAGGATAGAAGGAAAATTGATGCCTTTGAGCTGTGGGTGTTGGAGAAGAGTATTGAGGGTACCATGGACTGCTAGGAAAACAAACACATTCATCCTGTAAAGGGTTAAACCGGGCAGCTCCCTGGAGGCAAGGATTCTGAGGCTCCGTCTAACATATTTTGGACATGTTGCAAGGAGGGACCAGTCCTTGGAGAGGGATATCATGCTTGGTAGGGTGGAGGGACAGTGCAGGAGAGGAAGGCCCTCTATGAGGTGGATTGATTCAGTGACTGGGGTAATTGGGATGGGTGTATCGGAGACAGTGCGATTGGCACAGGACAGAGCAGACTTTAGGGCTATTGTACATAGGGTCACTATGAGTTGCAAGTGACTCGATGGCACATAACAACAATATTGATCTTTTCAAAGCACCAACTTCTGGTCTTGCTTTCCCTTTCCTTTTGCTCTCATGTTTGTTTCCATCTGCCCTGATCTTTGTGATTTCCTTTCTCCTGTGGATTTAGACTTTGTTTGCTTGAGCCTGGGAAAGCTTTTCTCTTCTATGGAAGAATTAGTTACTATGAGTTTCCCTCTGAGAACTGCCTTCACTGCACTCTGTATGTTTTTGTAGGCCATATTTACTTTACACTTGAAAGAAATTGGTGCTTTCTCCTCTGACCTGAGTTTTGTTTGTTACTGTTTCTTAGCTTCCCTCTGTTGTGACCAGAGAAATACTTTGTATAACAAACAATGGTCTTTTTAAAAAGACATTGTGATTGAATGGAGGCTTATAAAGCAGACTCATTTTTCATTCAACAGTTGATACACATTTTGTCCTGTAACATTGATTTTTGAACTCTGGATGTAATTGAATTTCCCCACTTCTTCCGTGTGTTTCTGATTTCCGCTGGTCCTCTGTCTCCCTGCATCTTGCCTTTCTCCAGCGGTGCTCTGCTGGTCAGCGTCTTGCTGGATATTACCTCGCCTTCACCTAGCTTAACAGGGGCCCATTACCTAGTTACTAATTGTTCTTCCCCTCCCTATCTTCCCATCATGGTAACTATCCAAGAATGGTTATAGCCGTGTGTAAACCTTTCCGTAGTTTTTACAGCAGCGGTCTTATACAATATTTGTTGTTGTGTGATTGGTGTCTTAGCATGAAGTTCCTAGAGGCATCCATGCTGTACAGTGTTTTATGAATGCCCTGTTTTTTCACTGTTTCTTAGTTCTCCACTGGGGAGCTCTGTAGTGTAAAGCGTCATCTGTAGTGAACTGTGCTGGTAACTCCAAAGATCCGACAGTCTGAACCCGCCAGCGGCTCTCCAGGAGGAAGATGGGCAATTTATAGCCTCCAAAACGTGATGGAGGGAAAGTCATTATGAGTCTGAACGGACTTGATTGCAGTACGGGAGTGAATGAGGACTCCATTGTGTGAATGTCCGTAGTTTATTCTTCATCCATTGATGGGAAAATCTGTCAAGGCCCAAAGCATGCTAAAAATGGCAGTGTCAGTCTAGAGACTTAAGATGTACCTGATCTAAGCCATAATCTTCTCAATTGCGTGCTTGCCATGCATCTGAGAGCTGGACTAAGGATGACAGAAGAAGAATTGGTGCCTTTGAGCTATGTTGCTGGAGAAGACTATTGAATATCCCAAGGACTGCCAAAACAGCAAACAGGTCTGTCCTGGAGAGGGTGAAATCAAGCTGCTCCTTGGAGACAAGAAATTTGAAACTGCATCTCACGTACTTTGGCCATGGTTTCAGGAGGAACTCGTCCTTGCAGAACGGCATCATGCCTGGGAAGGGCAGAGAGTCAGTGCAGGATGGAAGACCCTAGATGAGCTGGACTGACGCAGTGACCATGGCCAGGTGTGTCAGAGATGGTAAAGTTGGCTCAGGACAGGGCCACGTTCAGAGCCATTGTTCATTGGGTTGCTGTGAGGTATAGGGGACTTGATGAGGCACAACAGCAGCAACACTGATGGACACTTGAATTATTTCCATCTATTTTCTGTTGTAAATACTGTAGTGAATGTGAGTCTGCCTAAATCTGTGTCAGACTCTTATTTCTTTGGGATCTATACCTAATAGTGAGATTACTAGATCAAATAGTATTTCTAGTCCCAACTTTCTAAGGAAGCACTAAACTGACTTCCATTTTTTAAAAATAGAGTCAGTGGATATGAACTCTTTCAGCCTGTTTGGGAATGTTTCTATTTCACATTCTTGAAGGGTGATCTCTGGCGATAATATTCTTGGTTGACACTTTTTATTTGTAAATTTGAAATATATCATTCCCTTGTCATATGGTATTGATTGGGATTACAGTCAAATCAGAACTGACTCCTAGCTGACTCTCCAGTCAGTTTTCAGAAGCAGTAAATCATATGGGAGGAAAGGGTCCATCGTTCTCCCATGGAGCAGCTGGTGGGTTTGAACCATGTGCCTTTGTGTTGAAAGGGCAACTCCTTATTACTAAGCCAGCAGAGTTACTTGCCAGGTAGACTCCAGTATTTCAGAGCAAAATGAAACTCTTAATCTTAATGGAGATTCTTTGTGTGTGACTGTTTACATCTCTCTCATGATTGTCAGGATCTGTTTTTATATATTTGATATTTGAGAGCTTAAATAGGATGCATCTTTATGTGAACCTCAGTGTGTAGCCTCCTTGGGTCTCTTTGGACTTCTTGGATATGTAGATTCATGTCCTTCATTAGAGTGGGAAATTTTTCTGTCATTATTTCCTTAAATACTCTTTTCATCTTTTTTTCCCTCTTATTGCTCCTTAGAATTCTCATGAGAACTTTTTAGAGTCTGTAAGTTGCATTTCCACTTTTTGTTAAAATATTTTTTTTAATTCTTTTATTAATCCAGTTTACCTATTTTGTCTTTTGCTGCTAGTACTTTTGATGTTGTAGCTAAGAATTCACTGTTAAAAGCTAGGTCCTGAAGATATAGCTATCTGGCTTTTCCTAGGAATTCTTTGGTTTTAGTGCATACATTTATCCATGAAGTACTACAGTTGTAAACTATTCTACACTCATCATTACTTGCTTTTAAAAAACCTTTTAATATATGTATTTGAAAAGGGGACTTTATGTTAGGCTGTTGGGTTGACCCAGTGACTTCAGCGGTGGGCTCGAGTGTGGCGGAGATGTCGAGATGGCACAGGACAGGGCTCAGGGCGGCTGCTCATAGGTTGTCGGGAGTTGTACTCGACTTGGCAGCACCCAACAGCAACATTGCAAACGGAGCATGAGTTTTCCTTTGCAAAAATAGACTGTAACAAAAATAAATACAGAAATATTAAATTATCAAAACCAGTTTTTATGTTCCTCTTCGCATATGCTAATGTGCCAGAGTATTTGTGCTTGGAAGAACTGTGGGGAGTTTGTCACAGTCTTCTTGTGACTCTTCTGTAAGTCATAATTGTTTTCCAGAATAACAAGTTGGCTTAAAAAAAAATCTCTCAGTGGAGAACAAGGGCCGCTGACACAGTGCCGAGGGTCAAGGTCCCACCCTTTGGGAAGAGCTGTTCTGCTGGTGAGGGGTTCCTGTCTCAGTTGGTGCGGGGTTCCCGTCTCTCCATTATTTCCGTTGGCATTTCCTGTTGTCATAGCTCAGTTGCATGGGGAGTAGGAAGTCTGCTTGCTCCTCTGGCAGCTTCATGATCTACATTAGCTTATCTTACGAAAGGTGCTAAATAGTTGCACAGTCACAGAACTGTGTCCGAGGTGGGGTTTGGGAGGGTGTAGGATTTTTTCCCTGAGAGAATTGCTGTTGTTTCATACCCCTGCCACGTTCCTGAGGCACGGGGTTTGAGTCTACCAGCTGCTCTACAGGAAAAGGATGGGCGTCCTCCTCCCATGTGACTTCCTGCCTCCGAAAACCCACTGGAGGGTCAGCCCCGCACTGCCACTCTGCGCCTGGGGAGCTCTGGTGGCCCATGTAAGGAGTTTCACTGTCCACTCAGGGGGCATGCACGTTGAATCCAGCAGCTGCTCCGAAGGATGGGCAGTCTCCTCCTATGCAGCTATGAGTCAGAGTTGCCTTGAGGATACCGCCCCACCATGTTCCTGGTGCTGTCGATGTATCCATTTCACAGATGAGGAAACCAAAGCTCAAAGAGGTAGAGGTGCTCACTTGGAGGAACTCAGGTAGAAGGAAGCGCAGCGCACATTAGAGTCCTTTACCAGGAAGGCACAGTGTGCAAGATAGAACCCCTGTCATTGAGTCATAGGCATAGAAATCATGGAAGGAGAGCTCCCTTCTCGGCTGTGTACACTGTCACCAAAAAACATAGGAAAATACTGAAAAAAGAGAAGAAAGCACTTGTTTAAGAACCACGAGGAGATTGCTGGAGGTAATCCAGTGGCTGAAGACTGGGGCTTTGAGTTCTGACCCCGGCTCTGACTCTGCAGAGTTGTGTGGTCTGAGCTAGGTCCCATCATGTAATTGTGGATTGTGCTGAAGATTTAATGAATTCTTGCACAGAAAGCACTTGGAACAGAGCCTGACACTGTGCCTGGGAGGAACAGAGACTTAGAATGGTCACATGACTTACCCAAGGCCCACACAGAAAATGACAGGTGGAGGGCTTGCACCTGGTGACATCAGCATTCCACTGTCACCCCGCATGCCGTTGACCTTGAATCTGGACATAGCTCAATTCCTGGTGCTGGCCCTCATCTGCCCTATATGACACACACCTGCTCAGGGCCCATAAGGTGCCAGGAGGAAGGTGTCATTTTCCAGGAGGAAGGTGTCATTTTCCAGGTGGGTGTGGCTCTTACAGGCCTCAGGAGGACGGCAGGTAATCCCTTGCCCAGCCTCCAGCTTCCACATCTCACACTCGGCCTGCCTGGGTAGTTGAGAGCGTCTCAATGCCTGCTGAGTCAGCATGTCCACCAGCATACTTAGGTGCTTCCAGAATGTTCCTCACACCCTCCCGTCTACCTTCCTTCAAGACAGCTGGACCACATGAAAGCAGCCCATGTGTGGGGTTTTTATTCATCAGAAGAGAATAAAACAACAACAGTGACGACAACAACAGGGTCGGAAGCCACTTCATCCTAACTGATATTTTACACAATTGACTAAACTAATACATATGTATGGAGACTCGTGCATTTCCATTCAAACCAATGTAAATTACCTTTGACCAATATATTTTCCTGGAAATCAATGCATTTTAACATGAGATAATATTTATGAAATTGAATTTTTTATTGAAGCTAATGCAATTCTATTCTATTTTATGCATTTTTATTAAACTAATGCATTTTAAATTAATCCATTGTATATTAAGTACAACAGACATTGGTACTTACAGTAAAATAATATATGCCCGCTGAAATCAATACAGTTTCAAAACCTGGGGTTTTCTATTTAACTGAAGGATCTGGAGAACACACAGCATGTGAACATGAGAATGTTTTTTTATCTCCCAAGTACCATTATCATTTAAAAGATTGTGCCTGAAGATTTAGAATTACTCACCCTCCTCACTGCCAACACCTTCAGCATCATGAGGTGACTGACTTTTTGACCAAATAGACCAATTATTCTTAACAGTGAGATGTGATACAAGTCACTTGTCAGTATTAACACAAAATACCGAACTTAGCAAACAACTGATGGTGTTTCTGTAAAGGTATTTTATGGATGTTGTTAACATCCCAAATCAGCTTGTTTTAAGGAAAGTTAATGATTCTGTTGCCTTTAAGTAGTAAGGGCTGCGCTGCCAGTCCAGAGGCAAGCAGCCCGAATCCACCAGCTGCTCTGCGGGAGAAAGACAGTCTTCTCCTGTTTGATTCATTGCCTTTGAAAATCTGCTGGGGTGTCAGCTTATGAGTTGGTTCTGACTCGACAGAAAACACACACACACACACACCCCTCAATAAAGTAAGTGGGTGTACTTTACCTAATCAGTAGAAAACCTTATAACAAAAACAGAGGTTTCCTGGAAAATGAGCAATTAGTCTTTGAAAGCTCAGTTTCCAGCCTGCTGCCTTCCTTGTGAGTTTCAGACTTGATAGCTGACTGCCTGAGACAGCATCTCATAGAGTCTAGATCTCTCTTTCTCCTCATCTCTGCATCCATCTTGTTGGCTCTGTTTCTCCTGGGTTCCCTGACACCCATTTACCTGCATCCACAGGTTCCCAATGGTCAGATTCCTCAACCTCACCCATTGCTTTAGTTCCACTGACCCTCAGACTCCTCATCTACAGGTGAGAAGGATGCTAGGGTCTCGCTCACGGAATTGTGGAGAGGAGGCATTAATGTGTAGGAGCCGGCACAGAGTTGGGGCTCGAGCTATGAGCTGTTAAGAGGAATGGAAGTCACATGTCTACTGGTACCTCTTTGAGAGTGAATTAAGATCCTTCAGTGTGACCACTCACATCAAAGTCAGTGTCTCCCATCGTGACTACCCTCACCATGGAGAAATTCAGACTGTTGTAATATCTTAACTCTTTGTGAATTTGTTCATAGCCCTGGAACCAGAGATCCTGGAACCCAAACTCCAGGGTTTCTTCCTAGCTGTGTGACCTTGGGCAAGTCCCTTGACCTCCCTGTGTCTCCATTTCCTCTTTTGGGAAATGAGCTAATAATGACCCTCGCAGGCTAGCTTGAGGATGAAATGAGATGAGGCATGGAGAGCTCTGAGCACAGGGCACCCGGGAGCATCCGACACCTCTCTTTCCAGCTGTCATTTCCCCCTTTTGGCATGCACAGAAATAAATGGAGAAAAATTAACTCGGTCTTCTGTGGTCTGCGTGCTGTTCTGTCTCCAGAGACAGATGGAGAGAGGAGGAAAGTGCAAGGAGGTTATTGGTAGAGTTGGAGATTTGTTTTCTCAAATAAAAGTATTATCAAAGTTGGAGGAAACAAATTTTTAAAAATCTGGCATTAATATTTAAATTATACTTCCAGAATTCAAGTTCTTCAAGGCTAAGAGTCTACAAATGAACCTCAGTGTCCAGCATAGTGCCTGGGTATTAGCAGGTTTCTAGTACATGCTTGTTGCTCTACTCTAATCCCCTAAATCTTGCTCTTTAGATGGAAAGTAAACCAAGGTGGAAACTTACCGTAGCGTGCTTAACCTTGAATAAGGAAGACAGCAAGTGGAGGGATTTGGAGTGAAGGTCATTTTGGAATGGACTTGTAGGAGACCATGGACCTCCTCTATGCTCTTGAGTTTCATTGAGAATATCTAAGAAGTAAGAACCTAGAGATCACAGCTTGGGACCTCAGGCAAGTGCCTTATCTCCTCTGGGCTTGAGCTTCTCCATCTGCAAAATTCATATGGTAAGAAACAAGAGTTTCTTTCACCTGTGATCCAGGCCTCTTTGTTGTGAGAGCAGCTTTTTGGTTTTCCTGGAACCGGTTTATTTATGGCCCTGAGCTTTATTCCCTTTCACACTGTCCTGGCCAAACTACAGAGCGAGCCACGTGATTGTGGTCTCAAGTAGCAGTCATGGTGATTGGCTTAGGTGTAGTCATGTGACCTCATCTGAACCAACCAGGCGCTTCCCTAGGATTTTGAATGGAACTTTTGGGAGAAAGGAATTCTCTTTTCCCTGGGGAGGCTGAGGAGGAAGGTGGAAGTCTAGTCTCTGGCAGTCACCTTTGCGACTTTAAAGAAAGAAACCTATCTGAGAATGAAGGCAGCACAGGACCTGGAGAAGGAGCGGACCAGTTTCAACACTGGAGGTGCTTCATCCAGCTGTGCTTGGAGCCCATCAGGTTTCTAAATGTAATTAATACAATACTTTCTTCTGTGCTTACTTCAGTGTGAGTTAGGTTTCTGTCTTTTGCAACCAGCATTATTGTGGCTACTTCAAGTGTGTTGGATTAGACCTTGCAGATGTTTCTCACCTGTGCTGACCTTGTGTGGTTTTCTCAGGCATGGCATCATCTGCACAGCATTCTTCTGCAGCAGCAAAGAGACCTGGGGTCTCGGTGGCAGATTTACCACTTGCTCTTCATACAGGGACTTCTTGGCGAGGGACTTTGATCTAACCTAGCAGACCCTGTTGGTGCTAGGTTAAACAGCATTCTCCCAAAACGTATGACTGTCTTAGAATCTCAAGAGTGATTTTGTTTGTAAATAGGGTCACTATTAATACAGTTAGCTAAAATGAGGTTTGACAGATTGACTTGGGTTCCTAAAATGATATGCTAGAATTCTTATTTAATTTACAAAATTCTAATATATTGCTTTCAAGAACAGATTCTTTCAGTTTCCCTCACCCCCCATCAGATTGTACAACCCCATGATTAATTCCCCCTTCCCCCTGCACATCCTCATCCCTCTGCTTTCTCTCTCCCCCGCTCCCCTTGGATCCTTATACTCATTCTACAATAATGGTTTTATACAATATTTGTTCTTGTGGGACTGAGTCAGTTCACTCAGCATAATGCACTCCAGTCCCTCCCAAGTTAGGTTATAATTTATAAAATCATTGTTCCTGTGAGCTGCATAGTATGCCATTGTGCGAATGTACCATAATTTCTCAATCTGTTTGTTTGTGGTTGGACATTTGGGCTGTTTCCGTGTTCTTGCAATGGTGAATAATGCTGCTATGAACATTGGTGTACAAATATACATTTATGCCTCAGTTCTCTTTTTTTTATGACCTAGAACGGTTTGTATCCTTTTTTTAAAAATTAAATTTTTTATTTTAAATGTGATTTTAACAAAAGTTTACAGAAAAAGTTAGATTTTCATTCATTCATTATTGCACCTGCTCTCCCTCCCTTTTAACGTCAGTATTTATGAATGTGATTCTGTTGGGAAATAGGAGTTTTTTGAAGGTCTGTGTAAAAGGAACTGGTGCAACATGGGGTTTATTAGGGAGTTACACTGAGGAGGAGGAGAGGCAAAGAGTATCACCTAAGGCAAGTCCGGAGTTAGTCTAAGAGTCCCAAGCCAAATTAATAAGGTACAGTTTCTAAATTAGTTAAAGTCCAGGTTCAGTTCAGCAGCACAAATCCAAGAAGCTTCTGGTTTCCTCATTCATCCAGTAAACTTTATCTTAGAGCAGTTACAGGTCATCTTTTCCTTCAGTCATCCAGCAAGCAAAACCTTTAACTGTCCTTCCATCTCTAGAGTTCCTCTGGTTACACCTTACCACAGTCTTTTCATAGTGGTACCACAGTCTTTTCATAGTGGTACCACAGTCTTTTCATAGTGGTTCCACAGTCTCTTCAGCATTTGCTGTAGTCTCTCCTCCACTGTCTGTCAAGTGTGGAAGGCGTTCTTGTAATATTGACTCCAAGCGGTTGATGATTGACAGACCATGTATCCACAGGTAAGGTAGCTGGAACCATACCTGCAATGGGGTCTGGTGCAGTGGTTTAAAAAAGCCAATTTTCAAGAATTCGGACACCCTGGTCTGTTAGTTTACCTGGTTGTACTAGTGTAGGTTGTATCCTAATCCTATATGACTAGTGTCTTAGGAGGAGGAACTACATGGAAACCCAGAGGAAGGATGGCCGTATGGTGCTGCAGTTGCAGTCAGGAGTACACAGAGCTCCCTGAAGTGCAACAGGAGCAGCTTTCTCGTTGAACCTCAGAAAGAGACAGCATGGCTGACAGCCTGATCTGTGAGTCACAGCCTCCAGAGATGTGTGACAATAGTGCCTGTTCCTCTCAAGCTTCAAGGTCGTGGCATTTTATTATAGCAGTGCTAGGAAACCCGCACAAGGCCAATCCGAGGCAGCAGGGATCCTCAGTCAGTATGACTGGTGTCCTTACAAAAAGAGAAGAGACCCAGAGACAGCACCATGAGACCACGGGACGGGATGCATCCTGGACTGCTAGCAACCCCAGAAGATAAAAGCACAGCCAGCCCCCGAGAGCCTTCTCACGGAGCACGGCCAGTGTTTTGATTTTGGGCCTCAGGCCTTCAGAACTATGAGAGAATAATCATTTTTGCCATTTCAAGCTACCTAGTTTGTTCAGTTTGCTGTGACAGTCCTAGGGAACTCACATGCACCTTCCTAGTCTGTTTCCCCTCCTTCCTCCTCCCTAGCCACCAAGACCCTTGCCTGAGTGGAAACTGTCTCCTTTCTGCTAAGGGTTGGCTTCGACAAACTCCTTTTCAGCGACAGAGCCCATAAGTCATGTGACTTGATTCTGGCCAGGGATATATTAGAAATATGCTGGGTGTGATTCTGAAAGAAGCCCTCTGAGACCATCAGAAAACTTCCTGTGAACTTGGTGCCAGTGGAACCAGTGCTGCCATCTGGCTTCCTACCCAGGAGGTGAGCTGGTGGCGAATGAGTGCGTGCGGTGGGGCGATGGGCTTGACTGATAGTCGGACAGATAGCAGTCCACCAACAACCGCCCATTCTGTGAACTGATAGGTCTCCTTTGCATGAAACCTATTTTGAGGCAAGATTTCAAAGCTGTCTTGATTATTATACTCTCATATTATAGATGAAGGAAATAAAATTTAGAAAAGAGAAGTGGCTTTCTTCAAGAGCTTAAAAAAGTCTGAAAGCTTAAGAAAAGGAAATGGATTGATGCCGGTAAGCTTAGAGAACAGAGGTGGACAAATGCCTTTAACCAGTAAATGGAAAAGCAAAGTCATACATTCATACAAAAAAATGTTATTACTCGATAGTAAAAAGGAACACGACCAACAGCATGGCTAGATCTCAGCTACAATACAGTGAACAGAGGAGCCGGGCACAAAAGGCAGGATGCTGGAGGACTTCATTTCTGTGGTATTTCTGAAAAGACAAAACTTAAACAGAAAATAGATCTGTGGTTGCCAGGGGCTAGTTGGGAGGAGTGGGAGATTAGCGAGGGGTATGGGGTGTTTGTGTGACAGGACTATATATTGATTATGGTGATGGCTACATGGTTTTATTTATCAGACTGCATAGAAGCACATTTAAAAGGGCGAATTTTATCGTATGTGTTTTCAAACAAATTCTAAAGTCCAGGGTGTGCTTTCAGGCATGGCTACATCCAGGATTTTCTCCACATCTTGGACTCTTATTCCCTGAACCTTGACTTTATTCCCATCAGGCTCTCCTCAATGGTGACAGAGATGGTCACTGGGCGGGGTTTATTTCTCCTGGATTAGCACCTTCAGTGGGAGGAAGGGCCTCTTTGCCAATACCAGCTGCAACAGAGTGGATTACACCTAGTAGGGACCCTGTATGTGTCAAGGTACACCTGTACTCTGTTGGGCTCTCTTTGCCTGATGCTTTGGGAAGTAGCTAACTAGGCCTTAGTTTTAGTGCCTCAGGCTGGATTTGAATCTCCAGCCTTTTGTGTTAAGCAGTCAGTGATGACCACACTCTTGTTGTTGTTATGTGCCTTCATGTACAACAGCCCTAAACTGCGCTGTCTTGTGCCATTCACACCGTCTCTGATACACCCATCCCAATTACCCCAGTCACTGAATCAATCCACCTCATTAAGGGCCTTCCCCTCCTGCGCTGTCCCTCCACCCTACCAAGCATGATATCCCTCTCCAAGGACCAGTCCCTCCTTGCAACATGTCCAAAGTATGTTAGATGGAGCCTCAGAATCCTTGCCTCCAGGGAGCCGCCTGGTTTAACTCTTTCCAGGATGAAGCTGTTTGTTTCCTTAGCAGTCCATGGTACCCTCAATACTCTTCTTCAGCACCCACAGCTCAAAGACATCAATTCTCCTTCTATCCTCCGTAGTTATTGTCCAACTCTCTGATGCATAACAAGTGATAGCAAAGACCATGGCCTGTATCAGATGCACCTTAGTCTCCAGAGTCACCACTGCTCTTCAGTACTTTGGAGAGGTCCCTAACAGCAGATTTTCCCATCGTAATGCGTCTTAATTTCCTGGCTGCTTTTGCCAAGAGTGTTGACTGTGGAGCCAATCAAACTAAAGCTATGAACAATTTTAATCTCTTCACCATCCATCCTGATGCTTACATGACCATACCCTAGGCTTGGCAAATCCAGTCTCTTTCACGCTGGACAGGCTATGTAACTTGCCTGAGGTCTCCTAGCGGGTGTTCGGACTGTCCACTTGATGCCAGTGCCCTTGTTGCTCGTTGCTCCTGTGGGGAAGCTGATCAGCAGACCCTTTTTCTGAGGTGTATCAGGTTGGCTCCAATCCCTACCTTCCCAGGAGAGTGCATTAACCATTTGCATCAGGCAAAGATTCCTCTTTGCCAGGAGATCCTATGAAAGTCCGGATTTGATTCTCATTGGCTTGCCCTGGAGCATGACATCACCTCTCATTCACTCACTAGGGCAAGAGGGTTGGAATGACCCAGCACAGCCCTGGGCAAGAGGTCAGCTCCTAGAACTGCAGGAAGAGCCTCATTTGAACTCTGGACTGAGAGTGGGCAGGGGTGGATGGCTCTGAAAATCAAGGAGCTGCTGCCAGCAAACCCAGCATGTACGTTAAGTGTTGGGTGGCCGGTCCCAAATCTCTGCCTGACATTTGCACAAGCTGTGCAATGTCACCCTTGCCTTCTCTCCAGCGCGGCCCACGCAGGTCCAGCCCACGCACGCCATCCCATCCCTGGGTTTTCATCAAAACCCAAGTCCACGAAGTAGCAACTGCAATGTTTTTCAACCACACAGCAAAGATATTTAAAAATATCACCCATATGTGTTTTAAATACAGGCAAATAGCTGGCAAGGAGGCCGCCTTCACACTCGCGTGCCATTCTGAGTTACAGGCTTCTCGCTTCCAACACTCAAAATTGCATGTTGAAGGCCAGACAAACCCAGAACACTGCTAACACTGTGCATATATCCATAATGTTCCCGACCTGTGCAGCCCAGCTCTCATGCCTAGTGGAGGAAATGTCTGACCCTCGGAAGGAATCGAAGGGCTCCCGGGACTGAACGCAATCGTTTGTCCTCCACTGTAAATACAGACACAGAGCCAAGAAGTTGTTGTTTTGTTGGTGTGGGGTTTTTTGGGGGTTCTTTTTGGTGATAAATAAATACACAAAGGAAGCTCTAGTGGTATAGTCTAGATGCTGAGCTGTTAGAAGACTGTGTGGCTCCATGTCTGGCTGTTCGAATCCACCAGTAGCTCTAAGAATATAAAGGTGGACACCTTCCTCTCATTGCAGTACAGTCTCTGAATCCTGAAAGAGGGTTGATATGTTTCAAAGAGTTGGAATTGATTCAATGACAGTAAGTTTATTTTAGAAATATGTATATATTTCTCACCAGAGCTCCATATGTGTAAGTATGTACAACCATAGAGATTGTAATATATATAGTTGTTGTTGTTGACTGCCTTCGAGTTGAGCACGACTCATAGCGACCCTATGAACAAAAGGCCTGGAGGTCTTCTACAACTGTTGACATTTATCAAATTTCATAGAGTTTCCAGAGGCATGTTGTTTAGGAAGTGATTGCCAGTTCTCCTTCCAGATACACATACACACACACACTTGTGGACGAGTTGGTAAAGAGTTGCACCACCAACCCAGAGACACACTACCAGCTTCTCTGCAGGAGAAGGACGTGCAGTCTCCTCTTGCATGATTTTTTGCCTCTAAATCACACTGGACAATGTACAGGAACTTTGTATGCAAACTAATATACAATAAAACATAAATCACTCTTGGAGGATCAGCTATGAGTTGATTCAGACCCAGTGGTAATGACAAAGGTGTATATAAATGCAAGCATTTATCAGTTCAACCTTTCTTTACATAAAATTCGTCACTCTGTCAACATGACATTGTGTTCATTGTGTGCAACCATCCCCACTACCGGTTTCCAGATTTAGCCATATTCCTTAACAGAAAGCTAAGTGACCGCTAGGCCTTTCTCCCTCCTTTCTACCTCTGGCAACCACCAATGAACTTTGGACTCTGTCCATTTGCCTCTTCTCGATACCTCTCATCAATGGGATTGTAGAACATGTGGCATCTCATGGCTAGCTTCTTTGACTCAGCATAATGTTTTCCAGGTTCACCCATGCTGTAGGATGTGTCAGGACCAAATTCCTCTTTGTGGTAGAGTAGTAGCCTCCTGTCCGAAGTGTATGCCACCGTGGATGTATCCGTTCATTGGTTGATGGACAGTTAGATTGTTCCACCTTTTGGGAATTGTAGATAGTGCTGCAGTAACTAGGAACAGAATTGCTGGACTCTAGGGTAATTACTTAATTTTAAGAGAGTGGCTCTAACCAGTTCCCACAGAGACTCTACCATTTTACAGGCCCACTAGCAGTGAATGAGGGTTGCAGCTTTTCTACAGCCTTGTCAACACCTGCTGTTTGGAATCAGGCTGTTTTAGTGATATCAACTCTCCACCTACACTTACTTGCTCTCTGGGTCATCTGTCTGGTATGAAGGGCTTGAAAATGCATTTGTGTTTGTAAGTAAGCTTGTAACAAGAGGATCTCTGTGTTTTCTCACCTTTCAGATTTACACTTCCCTTTAATATTCAAAATAATATCCTTTTGCTCTGAGAAAGAATTAATTCCAGCTCAGAGTGGCTAAAATGATGATATTCTTTGTATTATACAAGTACAGAAATAGTTGTATCCAGGCTTGGTGTGATCAGTAGTTTTGTAACATGAACCCTGCTCTATCTTTTCGCTTGACCCTCAGCCTTCTCCTCATGGCCCCACAATGACTCCCTAGCACCAGCTGTAACAGGCACAGAAAAACCACAGTAAACCTTTCTTATTGTTGGGATGTGCTGTCCAGTCGCCTACGACTCATAACGACCCTATGTAGAGCACTCTGAAGCCTGCCCTGTCCTGAGCCAGTCTCACCGACTCCAACACACCTACCCCCTTTGCCCATTACTGTATCAGTCCGTCTCATCTGGAGTCTTCCTCTGCTGCACTATCCCTCTACCCTTCTAAGCATGATGTCCTTCTCCAAGGACCAGTCCCTCATGACCATGTGCCCAAAGTATGTGGGACAGAGCTTCAGAATCCTAACCTCTAAGGAGAAACTTAGTTTCACCCTCTCCTAGACAGACTCATTTGTTTCCTTGATGGTCCATGGCACTTTTCTCCAGCACCACAACTCAGAGGCATCAGTTCTTCTATCATCCTTAGTTACATGGCCACCACTAGGCAGGGCAGTGGGGGTGTGGTTTAGACTTTAGACCGACTAGGAGTTAACTCTGAAGTTGAGGTGCCTCAGCCTTTGTTTCCCTTGCACAAGGACAAATCTCTTTAAATGTTTCCCCAAAAGCTTCTCCAGAGGAGCAGGCTCTAATCTCAGAGCATTGGGCATAGACTGGAGAGAATTTCATCAGTTCTCTTTCAGCACCTGGTGGAGTTCTTTGAAGCATAGCTGAGTTACTAGCTTGGGCTAGTGAAATCTGAGGGGTAGAGACGTCCTATTTCTGGTAGATGCTGTTAAGGGGTAACGTGGTCTCACCCTGGTCCCATTGTCCTTCCATGACACTGTTGACCCTGTAGTCAGCCTTGTCCTGGGCTCTTGTGTGAGGAGGGCCCATAGTGGGTGTGGAGCAAGCTGGAAAAGCACACATTTGCTAGTTTCAGCTGCCGAGGAAGGAGCTGCACTGCCTCTACGGACATGCTGAAGGTCCAGCGAGCGATTGCTTCCAATTTGATAGCAGCGAGTTTTTTAATTAGGGTTTGGAGGTTGCTGATGCATCATCAGATCACGATGTGCCTCAGGGCTGTAGCCTTCCCCCTTACCTATTCAGTCTGTATGCCGAGCAGATTATTAGAGAAGCTTGACTTTATGACGAAGAGTGTGGCATCAAGCTTGGACAAAGACTCCAGCTTGTGCTGTGCAGATAACCCAACCGTAATTACTGAAAGTGAGGAGAACCTGAGGCGCTTGCTGCTGAGGACCAAGCACTGCAGCCTTCAATATGTTGTTGTTGTTATGTGCCATCAAGTCTTCAATAAAGATTACACTTAACATCAAGAAAACGAAAGTCCTTACCACTGGGCCAGTAGGCAGCATTATGAGAGATGGAAACAGAATGACTGAAATGAAAACGATTTCATTTTGCTCAGATCTAGAGTTAACACCCTTAGTACCAATAGTCAGAGGTGGAGCACTGGGAAAAGTCTGCTTCAAGAGACCTTTCTAAAGACCTGAAGAGTAGCTGTACAGGTTTAAGAACTACTGTGTGCCTGATGTCTTTCTGGTCACTTATGTGCATCTGAGAGCTGGACAGTGAGTAAGGATAACAGGAAAAGAATGGATGCCTTTGAGCGGTGGTATTGGAGAAGAGTGCTGCGTGGCCCATGGACTGCCACAATAACAAACAGCCACATCTGGAAAAAAGTGCAACCGGAGTACTCATCGGGGGCAAAGATGGCAAAGCTTCATCTTACATACTTTAGACATGTTGCTAGGACAGGCTGTTCCTTGGAGAGAGAGGGCCATTGTGTTTGGAGAAGTGGAGGGTTGGCGAAAGAGAGGAAGACCCTTTCCCAGATGGATTAACATAGTGATACCAGGGGGCTCACGTGTACCAGGGATGACAGTGGCACAGGAGAGGATGGGGTTCAGATCTCTTGTTCATGGGGTCTCTGTGAGTCCTGCTCAACTCGACGGCACTCAACAACAACAACAACAATGCAGCATAACTTAATCCCTTCTGACAGAATCAAAGAGGAAGGAGAAACCAGGGGTAAATGTGATGCACATACAGCACACCCTCTCCAAGGAGCCTGTTTTGTAATCCTGGGCCTTGGTCCATCTCTTCCTCTTTTTCCGCTTTGACCACTTATCATCATCATCTCTTTCCTACCTCTGTCCTTCTGTCCCTTCCTCCTTCCTTCCATCACTACCTCTTAACACATACTTTCAGATATTCATTGGACTTCCTTTCTTTTTCCCTCCCAGCTTTCTTAGTTTCTGTCCTTTCACACATTTTCTGAGTACTTATTATGTGCCAGTTATTAGAATTCTGCTACTTTAGGACATGATTCCAGGTTGTATTATGCAGTGTTATTTTGTAATTGTCACATAAGGGTCTATTTTGTAAAAAAGAAAGAAGCCTGTTCTGTGTCTTTGGAGTCTGATCTCCGTGAACACCGTAACTGTAGGGACTCTGCCTTGCCGTACAGTTAGGCTTTGTTATTTACGTTAATTGTGTTCTATAAAGTTGTCAGGAAAATGTGGGGTCAGTGAATTCTGAGCCATTGCTTCCAGGGAAAGTACAGCATTAGGCTTCTGTGAGTGTCTGGTCACAACATTTTCACCAGTCCTCAACACAGCGCCTTATTCTGTGTGTGCTTCCCTTAAAGAACCTTACTCCCTCCAGCCGGTTGGCTCTTGACTTGTCAGCAGCACCATAACCGGTGATGGAGTCTGAGGTGGTCTGGCACGTGTGTTTCTTTGTCCAGTGCAGCACAGACGTCTTGGAGGTAGGAACACTGGTCACGGACACAAGCATTACCTTTAAGAGGGAAATATGAAGAGCAAAATCATGAGGTAGAAAAAAGCACAAAAAGGCAAAACCCATGGTGCTCCAGAAACCATGCAAAGAACACTTGTTACAGGCTGATCTGAGAGCTGAGAGGAGAAGGCGGAGCCTGATCGTGTTCCGTCTCATCCCACAGTAGGGAATTTATGTATCGAGGGCCTGAAACTTTGCGCTGTTCTGAGCAGGTCCACAGTTACAAATTATTACTAGTTACAAATGTGTTTTAGTAAAGAGATGCAAACACAGTTATCCAGTCTGCGGGTGATTCGGATTTGACTGCCCCTTCGACCCTAAGCAGAGAGCAGCTGAACCCACACTCTGTGGGCTGACCTGTAAGCTTTCATCAGGAGCCATGGTGACTGGACCTGCTTCATGGGTATGTGTTTGTAGACATGCTGGCATGTTCCCGTGAGCCTGTTCCCGTGTTGGGGCCGCTGGGAATCCCACCTCTGGAACCATTCGCTGTATCTGCAGCGCCCTGGTCTCGAGCTGCTAGTGGGTCGGGGGCTGTGCTGGTTTTCAGCACACACATCCCTATGGGGCAGTGTGCTGACGATAGATGAGCACACACCTGGAGTGTGGCTGTGCTCTCCTGGCCTCCTCAACACTCAGAGTTCAGGAACCTGCACATCTCCTGCTTAAGAGCATGGATATAACGCTGCTGGGAACATTGGGGTACAGGTCTGTTTGGGCCTCAGTTCTCATTCTCTCGAGGTATTGTTCACCATCAGAACAACAAGGAAACAGCCCAGATGTCCAGCCACAATCAAATGGACTGAGAAACTATGGTGCAGTGGAATACTACGCAGCATGCAGGACCAATGATTTTATAAATCGCCACCTAACTTGGGAGAGACTGGAGAGCATTATGCTGAGTGAACTAACTCAGTCCTATAAGGACAAATACTGTGTAAAAACATGAATTTAGAATGAGTAGAGCAACCAAGGAGGGGGAAAGGTGGAAGCAGAGGGGTGAGGATGGGCAGGGGCTATTGTTAATCATAGGGTTGCATGATTTGATGGGGGGCAAGCGTGGGAAAGATACAGTGTGAATAACAATGTATTTGAACTCTGTAAGTAAACCAATATAAAAGTTTAAAAAACTAACATAAGAAACTTATGACATAATCAATAGTCATCACCACTACTCCTATGCACTACTGCCTTGGCCGTATGATTGTAGAACCCGACCAGGAAGCTGAGGCTCAGAAATGGCAGAGGCCTCATGGGGCCACACAACAAGTGTCCAAGCAATTCCTGCTGTCATTCCATTGCTTTACAGTTAATCATGCTCCAGTTCAGATGTGAGAAAATACGAAAAAAATGTATAATGTATAGTGACTCTTGTTGTTATGTGCCGTTGAGTAGCTTGCGACTCATAGTGACCCTGTGTACAACAGACCTGAAACCTGCTCTCTCCTGTGCCAACTTCACTGTCTCCGACACACCGACCCCCATTTCCCCAGTCACTGAATCAATCCATCTCATTGATGGTCTCCCTCTCTTTCTCTGTCCCTCCACCCTCTCAAGCATGACGTCCCTCTTCAAGGACTGGTCCCTCCTTGCAGCATGTCCAAAGGATGTCATATGAAGCCTCAGAATCCTTGACTCCAAGGGGCAGCCTGGCTTCACCCTCTCTAGGACAAACCTCTTTGTTCTCCTGGCAGACCATGGCATATTCAACACTCTTCTCCAGCACCACAGCTCAAAGACATCAACTCTCCTATCATCCCTAGTACTACTCACTATTAAAAATTAAAGGTTACCAGCTGAAGCTGCCTCTCTACATCTTCCTCTGTTGGTTCTTTCCTTTTACCCCATCCATCAGTGGTTATTTCTATCCTGAATTTTATACTTACCATTTCTGTGAATTTACACAATTTTCAAATGTATGCTTGTATTCTAAAAAGTACATAGGGTTGTATAGTTGTTGTTATGTGCCGTCGAGTCGCCTGTGACTCTCAGCAACCCTATGTACAACAGCCCTAAACCCTGCTCTATTCCTAGCCAATCTCACTGTCTCTGACATGCCTATCCCCATTACCCCAGTGACCAAATCAGTCCATTTCATCAAGGGTCTTCTGCGCTGTTCCTCCACCCTCCCAAGCATGACGTCTTTGCATTTAAGATTATATAAATAATATATAGTTGAGTTCTTCAGCAACTTGCTTTCTTCACTCTGCCTTTATAGTTTGTGAGAATTCTTCACAAAGCCGAGAGATACTTACAAACCTACTAAAGAGTCTTTGTAAAGTAGGTTTGTAAATATCTCTCGGTGCACCTGGACCAGAGTTCTTGCTGGGTGTCCTTCTGAGGGTAGACTCCTGAGTACATGTCACGCCTTCCCCCAGCTCACCTGGATTACGCTGCATTGTTTCCCAACGGGGCTGCACCATTTATACTCCCAGCAACAGTGTGTGAAAGTTCAAGGTGCTTCACATTCTTGTGAACACTTGTCAATGTCAGACGTAAAAATCTTAGTCCATCTGGTGGACATGAAATGGTATCCCATTACAGTTTTAACTGAAGTTTTCCTAGGACGGGAAGACCCTTAACAAGAGACAGTGCCTGTCACTGTGGCTTGTGTGCACATCAGTGATCACAAGGATGTCACAGGAAAGAACAAGGTTCAGATCTGTCCATAGGGTTGCTGTGAGTGGGACCCAACAACAGTGACTATTGCAGGGGAGCAGAGTTTGCTGTGTGTGTCAGCCGGTGAGTGTTGTCTTTTGTGAAGTGGCTGTCCTGGACTGTCAAGTTGAGCTGCAGGCCATTTTTGGAATAGTTAATTTCAAGACCAGTTTGCCAAGGGAGTGGCATTTGGGACCTTAACAAAGAAGAGAGTGGAGCAAGTTGGAACTCTGGGGCAGGTAGTGGGCTCCCTTCCAATTATTGCAGTGGGAACCTTTGAAAGTGAGTGTTGGCCGATGACCCTCTTAGCACCTCATATTTTGAGAGGAGCACCTCATATTTTGAGAGGACTGACACTCTTCTAAACTTCTCTGCATGGTCAGGGAGTTTTCAGGAGTTGAGTTAAGCAGGGGCAGTACTCCTCTTTCATAGATGTGCAAAAAAGAGTCCTTGGAGGGGCTGGCATTGGCCCAGAGCCAGGTGGCATTGTGACTTTGGTTGACTGAGGTTCAAAACCTTTTGAAACCACAGAACCCAGGGCCAGTGAGGAGGCCACCAGGGAAACTGGCAAGAGCCCCGGAGGGCCTCCCTTGTGGGCACCCAGGCCTGACCTCAGTGAGCATCAGGTCATCTTGATGAGGGAGCCTGTCAGGGCCCGTCCAGGCTGTGTGGCTTTGGTGGGACTTGAGGTTGATGAAACCATGTGACAGGCTCAGGGATGGGGCCAAAGTCCAGCCTGCCAGTGAGACAGCTTTAAGTTGAGATGCTGCAGTAACAAAATAGTCCACACAGTCACGGTGTCCACACAGGTGTCCTCTGTCACCAACAGTGAGTGGCACCCGAGTCCCTCACAGCTCTTCCACCTTCCACCTCTCTCTCCACTGTCATCAGGGAACCTTTCCAGGTTGCTTGTGGTGTGGCAGATGGAGAGGGACAAGAGGGCAAACACCCAAAATGTCCTGAGAGTTGGGCCCGGACTGGGCAGGTCGGCAGTTCTCCCTCATGCCATTGGCCAGAGCAGGCTGTATGGTCACACCCCGGCTCAGTAAGACCCACCCACAGTGGGAAAGGTCACTGCAGCAACGAGGCTGGAGGGAATAGTGACATCCTCTGCCACCAGGCAGTTCCTGTCAGGTTGACGGCAGCTCACGGTGGCCTCATGTGAGCTGGACCCGTGCTGCTTTCAGTGGCTCTAGTGGTTTAGAGTGGCAGGTTGTCGTCAGAACTTTGAAAGACATGCCTCCAGCTTCCTGCTGAGCAGTGACCCATAGTCTGTCACAGACAGGTGTGCTTCTGTCTTCTAGATGACAATGTGGGCATCCAGAGACGGTCAGCACCTGGTCTGCATTAAACAAACAGGTAGCTAGAGAACCATGAGTCAAAGTCGAGGTTCCACTTGTCCAGGGAAATGTGGTTCTGCCTCTCACACTCCGGGCAGCCAGTTCTTGTGACGGACCTCTAGCTAAAGCAGGTATACAGCTTCCCAGGCCTCATCTGGCCTTCACATTTGCTGCTTGTCTGGGTTGCCCTCTGTCCCTCCACTCTTTAGAATCGCTTCAGTGGTGGGGCAAGGCCTCAGCAGCCAGGTTCCCTCCACCTTCCTGCCGCCTGGCAATATCCAGCAGAGGTGGGGTTTTTACACAGGCTCCCACAATTAGCAGACACTCTTTAATTAGTGTCATTTCCACTGTATTTATTACCTCCCTGAGATGATTTTAATTCCACAGTCCTGCAGGATACACAGGACGCTTATGTGGTCACTTGCTTCCTTAGGGAGGGGGAGGGGAAAGTGAGACTGCAGCACATTGTGGGGCTTTGTCTTCTCAAACCAGACTTTGGCCCCGAAGCGGTCTCCAAGCACTTAGAAGCCTGGGGAGGCCAGCACTCAGCAGCCCAGTGGAAATGGGGAAAGGGAGCAAGCCACAGAGCTCTGGTATTAGATGGCCTGATTTGAACCCACTCTCTGACTCCCACATCCTGGACAAGTTACGGCACTTCTTTGTGCCTCAATGTCCTTGTCTGTAAAGTGGGTGTGATGACAATACTGCCTTCTTCACGGGTTGTCCTTAGAGGTGCCACCCCCTGCAGGATCTCCTCCTGGCCACAGAGTCCTTTGTAGCGCTTATTATCAATTTCAATCACAGAATAAGATGGAAGAAGTACCTTGTAAATAGCTTAAATGTAACACTTCATAGATTATATGACTACTGGCAACACAATTGCTTTTTAAAATCTTGCTACATTGAATTGCCTCCTTATTTGTTACAACCTTATTTGTTCCTGAGTGGAAGTCTTTACTTTAAAAATTTTTCTTTTCCTTTATTTAATACTTTATTCTTGAAAAAAATTATTGATACAGGTCCACAGATACTGATTATCACAATATTGTAGCTAAAGCACCAGAAAATTTGACAAAATCAGTTATTGTAAAAACACTGGGAGCAATGAAAACAGTGGATGGTTGCAGTGTGAAACCGGGTGATTTGAAGTGCCATTGTCACTGAGAACTAAGGATAGCTCTGCCCAGAGCACATTAAAAGGTTCAAAGAGCATATTGCATGGTTTTAGCCTTGTATTACTTCATGCAAGCTGCACATATGAAAAGATTTTGTTAGAACTAACTACAGGGGTATTTCTATTAAAAGTGATGCAGCGTTCTTAGAGCATGCATTGGTCTAGTACATTGAGTATTCTCTGAGCGTATTGTTAGGAGGGGCCAGTCTTGGAAAAGGACATCATTTTGGGAAAGGTTGGGGTCAGCAAAAGAGAGGAAGATGAGACGCATTGACACAGTGACTGTAACAGTGGGTTCAGGTGTGTCGAGATGATGAGGATGGCACAGGATAGAGCTGGGTTCAGCTCCGTTACTCACAGGGTCACTGTGAGTCATGTCGACTTGATGCACCAAACAGCAACAGCAACTTAGCTATCACTTGTTTCTCCTGAATAGCATGCTGGTGGTGGCAGCCTGCTTGGTGGCATCCGTACAGGGGCCTGGTCCTTCTCCTACCCTATCTCTTCTGTCAGATCTCACTAAAATCCACAGAGACTCCCATTTTACAGATGGAGAAACTGAGGCTCAGAGATGGGGTGACTTGTGCAGGGTTTATCTGAGCTATGTGAGAGCCAGGATTCCATCAGGATTTGGACTTGATTCTTCCAGACTCCAGTTCTTCTGACCGCAGTTCTGCTCTTGTCCCTCCCGAGCTGTCGCTGGACATATTGAGAGAGCGGGCAGCAGAATGCCTGGCCTGGTGTCTGTGCCATCTGCCATTTGTTTCCTTCACCATGTTTGAGAATGTTACCCCTGTTTCACAGCTGAGCTTCCTGTGGCTCAGAGAGGAGAAGGAACGCCTTAGGCCAGCATGTGGCAGAGCAGGGATTCAAACCCTTGTCCTTGGGCCCATGCTCTTTTCTTTGCATTGACTGAGGAAACTGATTGTCCAGAGAATAGTGTGGATAGGGAGAAAGTTGTTCTAAGAGGTATAGAGCACCCTCAAATCTGAAGACCCACTTGCTTAATCTTCAGCCAGCCTGAGGGCTGCCAGAGCCCTGCCTCTGACCCCAGGGGTGCCTCAGCCATGAAGACAGGTCTTGCTTATAACATCAAGTGTCCACTAGGTGGGGCTTCCAACAAAGATGGAGTCCAGGAGACCCAGGAGAGACCTCCTTGTTAGCCTGAAAGCAGAGGCAGGCCTTCACACCTGCATGTGTCACCTGTGTGTATCTGAGCAAGGTGCTCACCTACTTCTGCCTACCGGTGTGTGAGTGTGTATGTGAGCACACACGTGTGTCATAGACCATCTGCTTCTGGAATGTGTGTGTGTGTACACGGACTTGCAGGTGTGCATGCACGTGTGTATAGAGGAGGCTGTAGGCACATGATGGAATACAGGTGTGAGCAGGTGCAGACAGAAGCAGGTGTGTGTCTGTACCTGTGGGCATGTGCACACAGGAACAAGTGTGTGCCCATATGAGAATTTGGGCACCCGTGGGGTAGGGGAGATCTTGGCCGAGGCCCTGAGACTCCCTTTAGAGTCTTTTTCTGCAAGGCTTATGTGTATGTAGGCATCACTTGAGAATCTTGTAAGAATCATCAGAGGATTTTGTTAAAATTTAGATTCTGAAGTAGGTCATCTGGGTTGGAAATACAGATGCCTACTGGGGGGTCGAGCCTGGACAGCTTGGAGCTAGGAGATGGAGCAGATGGCCTCTAGGTCCCTCTTCCTGGCACACTTGCAGAAGACCAGGATTGATACCAAGTGTTGGGAGCAGGAAGGACCCTGGCGGTAAGGCCTGAAGTGCTTCCGGGTCACAGAGTAATTGACTAGGGTGGAAGGAGAGTGCTTTACTCTCCCAGACACTGAGCTCTTGGGTTCACACAAATTTCTAAAGTTAAAGGATAATGATTCTCTCTTCAGAAGTGAGCTGCTCCCCCTTTATCCTGGACCCTCAGAGCCCTGGATAGTGTGACTGGAGACTGTGAGTGCAAGGGCCGTCCATTCTGAGCTCCAGTCCTGACCAGCCCCTCACTGGCTGTGAATAAGGGACCTTAATTAATAAGGAAGGAAACACCTTGAGCCCCAGAATCAAATGGAGCTGAATTTGACCCCGGTCCTGTTACCTGCAGAGTGGGTAAGCTTGAACAAGCCCTTCCAGGTCCCTGTCTCCAGTTATTAAAGGGAGGAAATGGTGATACTTGCTTCCAGGAGCTGCCCTGAGGGAGCAATTAGATAATGTGAAGAGGCCTTAGAGGGCAGCCTTACTGTGATTCTGTCCTAAAGGGCCATAGCCCTTGGGTTTTGGTCCATGGAAGCTGTGGGAGGGGTTGTAGACGTAGCCCATTGTCCAGTGGCATTTTCTAGAAGCATGTGAAAAATGAGCTGGGTTCAGAGTCTGACCTCCTATAAATTATCAAGGGAGGAATATTAAGATGAGGGTCAGCCGCCCGAATCCGGTTCCTCAGAGGCAGGGCTCAGACATCTGCTAACGATGTTTCCTTTTTTTAACCCATGCTAGCACCACTGTCCCTCTCACAGTACTCTCTACTCTGCTGGGTTTAATAACCCGTTGCAGTGGCTACACAGGACTCACAGATAATGCTCATGCTTGTGGAGTTTATTAGGTCAGTAACTGATCACAATTCAGAACTGGAAAGGATTCAGAATAGCTTATCAGTCAGAACAGCTGCTTCTTAGCCCTGCTCACAGGCGGATCAGCTACCTTCTGGATTCTTCCCCTGTCAGCCTGGCCTGTGCCACATTTATAGCACAAAGCCCCTTTTATCACTGCTGTTAAATGCCCAGAAGCGCCCTATTCCCCCAGGAAGTCTCCACACAGAGGTGCAGACCTCCAGTTGTGTGGGTCAGTAAGCCGGCTCCCAAGCAGGGCCTCTGGGCAGCCCTAGCTCTGAGGGCCTACGGCTTCCTCTGCTTCTTGCTCTGTGAGCAGGAATCTCACGTCTTGGTCTCATGCTCCGCTCCTGGTTTTGTTTGCCCTGCTGTTGCCTTTTCTCTGCTGTACCTTTGTGCCATCTCCTACCACCTCTGGTGCCACAGCTGTTTCTTGGATCCTGGAGGTTCTTGCCTCTGGGGTCCTGAGCCAAAGACGTGCCCCCTTCCTGCCTCTGCTCTCTCAGCAGTGGTGAGAGCCCACATGTCTACCTCTGAGAGGGCTCCTTAAAAGCTTAGTGAGATGCCAAAACTGGCCAGCCCCCACGTTGAGGTTCTTATTTGCAGGGTTCCAACTTACTGTTCATAGGGTGGCTGTGAGCCATAGTTGACTAGGTGGCACCTAACAGCAACAGCTATCGAAGAAAGGCCCCAGGTTCCTTTGTGACATGATGAGCACACTGTCTGCGTGTGAGTGCTGCATGTTGTGCTGGCGCGGCGACTCTCCTGTGTGAGGCTGGTACAGCAATCTGTGAAGGTAAGAGGGACCTCATCGGGTGTGGGTCTGTCTCAGCTCTGTGGCCTGCACCTTTTTGATCTTCAGACTCTGGCAAAAACGAGTGAGCTGCTTATGTGACTCGTGGTCGCCAGACTTAAGCCAGTGGAGTGGGTGAGATGGCTTGATACAGTGCCTGCAGCAGTGGGTTCGACTATGTCAGAGATGGTGAGCTGTTCATGGGGTCACTGTCAGCTGTACTCGACTCAAGGCATCTAATCCTCACACACACACACACACACACACACACACACACACACAAACATTTGCTGACTTTGGACTTGATACTATCCAAAGCCACCTTGTGACTGACCCTGCTTCCCAGCAACAACCCCAGATGTCTCAGCCTCCGAAGCCAGAGTCCCTGCCTCTCCCCTACCTCCTCGGTGAAGAGGTCTGACCTCCAGGCCTGGGACTGGCCTCTGCAAGCACGTGTGCCATTGCCTGCAAAGAAATGTCTTTCTCTTCATTGGTTTTGCTTCTCTAGAGTCCCCTGCCTAAAACCTCCCTAGTGCCCTTGGTGGGGGGTGGTGTGGGCCTACCCAGCACACCTTACTCCTCAAAGTGACACCCTTGCTCTTTAGCACTTTATTTAAAAAAAAATTATTCAATGAAACTTTACAGAGACTTTGAGTTTCCATTCATTCATTGTTGCACTTTTCCCCCCTTCCAACACTCACCCCCAGTACACTACCCTCTTGGAAAAGTAAAAGAAAAATTCTTTCATTATTTTACAATCCCTCCCCCCAGGTCCACTCCACTATGCAGTCTTCGCTCTGGACTCCTGTCATGACAATAATACCTAATCACATATCCCTTTTAAACAGCTTTTCCCTCATCTGTTTCAATGCAGTATACATTATTTGTCCCATCTTTCTCAGTCTCCCCCACCCCAATGTCAGTCCTGTTTTACAACAGTGGCACCATGCAGTATTTGTCCCTTTGTGACTGAGATGCTTCACTCAGCATAATGTCCTCCAGGGTCACCCATTTTGAATCATATTGTCTGAGTTCCTTGTTTTTCAATGCAGCATAGTATTCCATTGTGTGAATAGACCACAGCTTCTCTATCCATTTGTTTGTTGATGGCAACTTAGGTTGTTTCCAACTCCTTGTAATTGTGAACAAAGCCGCAATAAACATGGATGTGCATATATCTGCTTGGATGTCAATTGTGGTCTCTTTGGGGTATATTCCCAGTAGTGGAATTTCTGGGTCAAATGGTATCTCTATTTGCAACTTTTTGAGAAAGCGCCATACCACCTTCCATGGTGGTTGCACCATTTTACACTCCCACCAACAGTGAATAAGGGTTCCAGTTTCTCCACAACCTTGCCAGCATTTGTTGCTTGGCTTTTTAGCACTTTTAAGAAGTCCTCTGCGCCATATTTTCCCAATGTAGTGTTACTGGATTTCTTGACTGGTGCTTCCATGGTGTTGACTGTGGAAGTAGAGGTCTCAACAAGACGGTTTGGCCTAGTGGTTATAGCTGGCTGTAGCACAGCAGCTTCAGTGAGGAGATGCAGGATGCAGGTCTGGGCACCACGAGTGACCTGCTTGACAGCAGTAAACAGCAGCAATAATGCAAGAATCTGGTAGGAGTTGCAGACCTCAGGCTTAGAAGAGCTGCACTGAGTAGCTCAGCACACCTCCAAGCACTTTAGGGTGCTCTGGGGGCTTGTTAGGTGCTGTCAGCTTGCTTGCAACTCACAGCGACCCTGTGCAGTACCTTTGAAGCCTGTCCTGAGCCTGTCTCACTGTTTCTGGCACACTTAACCCCTATTAGACCCGTTACTGTGTCAGTCCATCTCTTCCTAGGTCTTCCTCTCTTGAGCTGTCCCTCTATGCTTCCAAGCATGATGTCCTTCTCCGAGGACTGGTCCTTCCTGGCAACATGCCCAAACTATGTCAGACAGAGCTTCAAAATCCTTGCCTCTAAGGAACAAATTGGTTTTACCCTCTCCAGGACAAACTTGTTTGTTCTTTTGACAGTACATGGTATATATGTTCAATACTCTTCTCCAGCACCACAACTCAAAGGCATCGATCGATTCTTCTTCTGTCATTCTTATTCATTGTCCAGCTTTCTGATGTTTAGCAAGTAACTACAAAGACCATGCTTTGGATCAGGTGCACTTTAGTCTCTAGACTGGTATTGTTGCTCTTTCGCACTCTGGAGAGGTCCCTGACAGCAAATTTCTCAGTGTAGTTTGTCTTTAGATTTTCTGACTGCAGGTGCAAAGAGTGTTGATTGTGGAACCAAGCAAGCTGAAATTATTAAGTCTCTCAGTCACTTCTCCATCTGTCATGATGCTGCCAATTGGCTCAGTGGTAAGAATCTTTGTTTTCTTGATACTGAGCTTCAATCCATATTGAAGACTGTAGTCCTTGACCTTCTGCTGCAAATATTTCAAGTCCTAGTCAGTTTCCGTAAGACTGTTGATGAGTCTTCCTCTAGTCTTAATGCCACACTCCCCCTTATACAGTCCAGCCTCCTGAATGATTGATTCCACATATCGACTGAAAAGGTTTGGAGACAGGATGCATCCCTGACACACTCCTTTCCTGTTTTTGAACCATATAGTGTTTTCTTGCTTGACTCTGAGGACAACTGCTTTCTGGTACAAATATAGGTTACACATGAGCACCGTGTTCTGAGATTCCCATTCTCACAGTCAGCCACAGTTTGTTGTGAGCCACACAGTCAAATGCCTCTTCACAGTCAATGAAACACATATAAACATTCCTCTGGTACTCTTTACTTTCCGCCAAGCTCCATCTGACTTTGGCTATGATGTCTCCCAGTGCCATAGCCACTTCTAAACTCTGGTGGCTTAGTGATTATGAGTTGCATTGTCATTACAAAGATACATGGTTCAAATCCACCAGCTACTCCATGGGAGAAGGACGGGCAATCTCTGCTTATGTGATTTGCAGCCTCTGAAACCCCCTGGAGCTCTGGATTGGATCCAGCCTGACAGTACACAACCACTGCATCAACTAAGTGCTTTTTTTTTCTTCAGCCTTGGAGACAGCAGCTGGAAGGGCTGAGGGGAGAGGGGTATGATACTTTTGGGTACCCACCCAACTTCCCACCTGTGCTTGCCATGTATCAGCTTTGACAAGCAAGTCTATGTCTCTGAGTCTCAGTTTACTTCTCCGTAAAATGACCGCCACCATCCCCAGCTTACCAAGGGGTGAAAACTTGGAGGGAGTGTCACTGCATACATGACAGTCATGAGGTTGATGAGAGTACAGAGGCGCGTTTACATGGAAGCATCACGTCTCCGTCAGGTCGGAGGAGAAAGAGTTAAGGGTTCTGCCTGGCTGCGGGCCTGCTACTTCTGATGAGATTAAATAGGAGCATCTCAGATTTGAAGAAGAGAGGGGAAGGGAATAAGAGGGAGGGGGAGATAAGGAAGGGAGGGGGAGGAAGGAGTGGAGCAGACAGAAGTGAGGGAGCAGAGCGAGGGAAGCTGGGGCAGTGTGAGGGGCTGCTGTAATGGGAAAGAAGCAGATATCACCCCAAGGCGTTGTTACAGATCCAGCTGTGTGCTGCCCCCTTGATGTATGTCCAAATAGGACCCCAACCCGGCTATGCTGGGGAGCAGGGTCCTTTTTTTGTGACACCAAAGTCTTACAGGAGCAGGGTGGCCGTAAGCCTAATGGGAACTGACCAAGAAAGCAGGCTCACTGTGGTCAGCCAGAACCAACTCCTTGCAGGCCCTCTAGTGGGGTTCAGAGGCTGTCTGCTCGCCCGCACGGGAGGAGATTGCCCTCTCTCTCCCATGGGATCATGGTGAACAGAACCAAAGTAGTCACAGAGCCCCTTGTGAGATTGTTACCAAGTGAAGGTTTGCTGCAGACACCACAACTACGGCAGGGGTTCAGAGGAGAGTCCTCAGGACCAGGACCCTCCCTTGGCCTCATAAAAACCATCTCGACTTTCTCCAGATAGACATTTGTACCTAAACCACCCATGTTCCAGCTGTTAGGGGAGCCCTAGGCAATATGCTGCCCTGCATGTGCCCTGGAGATTATGTACAGTGACAGTCTCAGGACGGGCTTGAGGATCTCTGTCCGTGATGTCTTATTTGGAGCCGGATGCTGGTGGGCCCTTCTCCTCAGGGCACAGGGAAAGCCCCCTACATCTCTTGAGCTCTTGTGGTCCAGAGATGGTGGAAGATGCGTGCTGCACGGGCAGGAAGTCCAGTGGGCCGCTGGAGCCCTGTCAGACAAACTTCTGTAGGTGTTTTCTCAGGACTTTGCTCACTGTTGGGTTTGCACACTCAGTTTACTAAAGTGGAGGTTGGGGGTGCAGAAGTGGCCTGTGGATTTGAGTCCTGAGGCCAGCCTCTGGGATTCCAACAAGCGTATGGGAAGCACCTGCAAGTCAGTGCAGAGTGAGGCCCTAGAAGCTCTTAATTAGCTGCTGCTTCCAAACCTCCTGGAAGCTGTCCGGTGCCAAGTGGGGCTCCTAAGTGGGGATGTTAACAGAAAATTCCTTCCTGATATGACTCAGGATCTAGCTCTGGACCCTGAGCTGTTAAATGACCAGAGCTACTAAGGTGCTTTTAAAAACCGACAGACAGGTGTAGCAGGCCGAAGGTGACTTAGATTTGAAGTTCAGGTGTTTGAAAGGAATGTATGGACTTTCTAGCTTTAATCCATGGTATAGACATCTCCACCTGAAATTGATTTTTCGATACGATTTTCATATTTTTCCCCATATGAGTAATCACTTGGCCCAGCATCATATTGAAAAATGAGATCCGCCCCTTTCCCCTTGGATTTATTGTGGTTGATCTTCCATATATCTGTGAGTCTGTTTCTGGGCTTTTCATTTTGTTTTCTGGGTCTGTCTGCCGCTCTGCCGATCCCTCACTGTCTTGACTTTCAGAATAAGTCTTGGTGTCTGACAGGGACAGACCTTCTACCTTATTGTTGTTCTTCACACTGGCTCTGACTATTCTTGGCCCTGTGTTTCCTTGGACATCCTAAGATGGGCTTGCAATGTTATGTGAAAAACCAAGTTAGGGTTTGAACTGGAACCGTGTTGAATTGTGGGATAATCTGAGAAGAAGTGACATCTTTACCACATAGATCCTGTCCGTCCATGCACATAAACTGGCTCTCCATGGTTAAGTTGTGGTTCACACACATTTCTGTTGGATGTGGCATCATGTCCTGTGTCTCATTCAGAGCCCCACAAAGAAAGGCCCGACCCTACCACAGCCAGCATCCATGATAGCAGCAATAAAGAAATCAAAAGACATGCTGCACTGTGGAAACCTGCTGTCACAGACCTCTCAAAATGTTAGCGAGCCAGGATGTTAGTTTAAAGATTAAGGTGTGCCTGTTGCAGCCATGGTACTTTATTTGCTTCCTATGCATCTAAAAACTGGACAGTGACTACAGACGACAGAAGAAGAATCAACGACTTGGAATTGTGGTGTTGGCGAAGAGTACCGGATACCCCCTGGACTGACGAAGACACAACTTGTCTGCTTGGCAACTACATAGAGGCAAAGCTGGTGAAACTTGATCTCATGAACTTTGGGCATGTTGCCAGGTCTTGGAAAGAGACATCATGCTGGGAAGGGCAGATGATCAAAGAAAGAGCAATAGGCCCTCAGCAAGATGAGTTGACACCATTTCTGTAAGAGTGGACTCGAGCTTGTTGGAGGCGCCGAGGACAGTGCAGGACAGAGAACAGAGCTGTTGTCTATAACGTCACTCAGAATCCAGGTGGACTCTTAGCACAGAACAACACCGACCATTTCACACCTGCTTCTGGTTACGCTTTTCCTGTGCACATACAAATTTTAGACAAAGAAGGTATTAGATCATAATATAGTTTTATGACCTTTTATTTTCTGTATAGCTAGATATCATTTAACTACATGTAGTTTTCTTTCTGAATATCGAGTAGTATTCTGTGCTGTTGTTGTTGATTGTCGTAGAGTTGAGCATGACTCCTGGCGACCCTATGAACAAAAGGCCTGAAGCCTTTATATAACTATCGACATTTATCAAAGTTCATAGGGTTTCCGGAGGCATGGTGTTTAGGAAGTGGATGCCACTCCTGTTTATCAATTAGGATCCCATCAGGAGACAACAAAAGTTATACCCAGCTGTTACTTTAAAATGAGGAAACTGTTTCCACAAGTGTGGGGAAGGGAATGTTCACACCCAGCACCAGAGGGAAGTGATGTCCACCGGAGACTTGAAGGGAGCCTGGTGAAAGGATGAGCTGGGGGCAGGGGCGTGGGCGTGCTCAGAGCTGTGGGAGAGAGTGGTCCGCAGGAAAGGACAGAGGGGCTCAAGTCCTTGTCAGAATTGCAGTGAAGTAAGGAGGGGGCTGGGCAATAAATAATCCCAACCTTCCTCTCATCTCACTTTTCCTGGCTCCTGCCAGGACCTCCTATTGGCCAAACTCAGCGTGTAAACAGCCAAGGGAGCATGGGAGATGTTGTCCTCAGAGGCAGCCTCCTGGTGCTTTGAGCTGGTGGGAGGAGGAGGAAGAGGAGAGTAATCAGCTTTTGTGAACCTGCTACTGTTTATTTACCTGGCCCTGCTCCCTGGCCTTCCTGCATTGTTCCTCCACAGCCTAGTTGGCCTTTCAGAGTCACTACTTGTGTTGGGCCTTTGCCTGGGGATAACACTCACAAGGCTGGAAACGGAAGACAAGAGGGCAGATGTACACAGTAAACAGAGGCTGGGCTGGCAGGGTGCTGTCATGGTGCTGTGGTGGCTGAGTCACCATAAGGAAGCAGAGTTCCTGTTAGGTGTTGAGTGGAAAACCAATTTGTTTTATAAACTTTCCCTTAAATCACAATTGTTTAAAAATAAAGGTAGCACTTAGTTAAGGCTCCAGCTCTTGTTTCCTGGAAGTGTGCTTTTCTCCCGAGAGGCAGGCAGGGTGAGTCCAAGTGCAGAAAGCCCTGGCTTGTGGGAGTGAGCCCTGGTGTCTGTCCCATCACATGATGGTGAGCCAGCTGCCACTTCCTCTTTCCCTGCCTTGGTGCTTTCTACTGCACTGAGAGAACCAGTGGGCTTGGCCTGCTGCGGTGGGGCCAGTATTCACATATTAGACATCTGTGTTGTTGTTAAGGCGTCATTGAGTGGATTCCGACTCTGACTCCGTCCTAACAGAATGGCACACTGTGGAGTTTGCCTGGCTGTGATCTATAGTTGTCAATATGGAGTACACCTCTTCATCAAGAAGACAAAAATCCTTACCCCTGGACCTACAGACAACATCACGGTAGATGGAGAAAAGATTGAAGTTGTCAGTGACTCAATTTCACTTGGATCCATAATCAGCAGCTATGGTAACAGCAGTCAAGAAATCAAAAGACAAGTTGTGCTGGGGAAATCTGCCGTCAAGGACCTCTCCACAGCGGTATGAGGAATGATGTCCCTTTAAAGACCAAGACACATTTGATTCAAATCATTTAAATTACTTTCAGTTGCTTCATATACATTTGAAAGTTGGATGACTAAGAAGGAGCAGAGAAGACTTTGATGCATTGTAATTGTGATGTCTGAGAGGAGTGTTGGCTGGCCTGTGAAATGTGGAAAGAACGAGCAGATCTGTCCTGGAGAAGCAGCCAGGTGCTCGGCACAGGTAGAGATGGTGAAATTGGTATCACGTGCTTTGGGCATGTTGTCAGGAGGGGCTCATCCTGAGAAAGTTGGATGGTCAGAAAATGAGCAAGAGCCTCAATGAAAGTGATTGGCTAACATGGACTTAAGCATGGAGGAGACCTTGACAATGACACACACAGCTCGGGCAGGGCTCTCATCTGTAGTCGACTCGACTCAGCAGTACTTCACACCATCAACCATCTTTTATGTTTTGGGTTTTTTAAAAAAGATTACTTTCTCATTCTGTATGTGTGTGTACCTGTCAAATCAGATCTGACTGGCACAGAAGAATGCCCGTCCTTCTCCAGCAGAGCATCTGGTGGATTCAAAGCATGTACCTCTGGGATTGTAGTTCAGCTTCTTGCCACTAGGCCACCAGAACTCTTTAAACAATCCTTTTTTAAAAAAAATTTTTTTTTTATTTTAATGAATGTTTACAGAGACTTTGGATTTCTATTCATTCATTGTTGCACTTTTCTTCCTGCCCACCCTCTCCCCCCCACTTCGCTCTTCTCTTTGAAAAGTTAAGGAAAAATTATTTCATTGTTTTATAAAAGAAGTTACTGAATCTTTCTCCTATGGAGCCATTGAGCAAGTTAGAAACTACCAGTCCTTCAAATAATGCCAACTACCTACCTCTTGAGTCACCAAAGCTTCTGAGAGAAAGCTGTGAGATACATAGGTGGTGTACGTTATGTGGCGTGTTACACAGATTGACTCAGTCCTTACCACAATGTCTAATTAGCAGTGTCAGTACACAGAGGAGAAACATGAGGTGAGAGAGAAACATGAGGTGAGAGAGGTGTCCTTAAACTGCAGCGTGGGGTTACACCCAGACAGTCTGGCTCCAGAGCTTTGCTCTTAACTTCCGTTTTATGCTAATGACTAATTTGTAACGCATACAACAACAACTACAACAAAACAATTCATTGTCTTGGAGTTGATTCTGACTTGTGGTGGTCCCGTGGAGAAATGTGCATCACGGAATTTTCAGTAACTCAAATTCACCACTGTCCAGTCTAACTGGCTCGCAGCCACCCTCCATCTGGTTTCAGAGACTGTAAATATCAGTAGGAGGAGACTGTCAGCCTCTCTCCTGTGGAGTGTCTGGTGGATTCACACCACATCAGCGCTTCCATCGTGGGTCTCAGAGGCTGTTGTTTTAGAAGAAGACTGCCAGGCCTTTCCTGCAGAGCACCTCTGGGTGGGCTTGGCCCACCAGTCAGCAGGTTGGCACAGTGTTACACCAGCCAGCTCTTCTGTCCAGCAAGCAATGCCGTTGGTCACTGCCAGCAAGCCAGCCCTAACTCGGAGTAGCCCTGGGTGCATTGTGTGAGGATCTTTGCTTTGGTCTGAAATAGTTGTGACTGACATCTCTAACGTGGTCTGGGTCGCCTTGGACCCTCAACTTAGCCAAGGACAGCCCTGCACAGTGTTGGCCAGGCATGCCGTGACCCTAGTCCTCTCCTGGTTGGGGAGCAATGGTGGGCAGTATGGAACTACCGCAGAGTGCTTCACTTTTAGGTTTGATGCTGGAGAGAGTTAGTTCATCATGATGTTTGTGATAAGAGCCTGCCATTATTTTCTGTGGATTCTTGGACACTATACAGTTCCTCAAAGATGCCATCTCTGTTTCTGCTTGTCCCATGCTGCCCTCTGCATCCTCCCGAGGTCTTCTGTTCCACTAGAATATTTGTATTTTTATGTATCTGTACACATGCTTGCATTTGTGGGGGAAGCATGTACTATGAAAAACAACTTTTAACAGTAATATTAAACATTTTAGTGCCTTAATTCCCAAACCCTAGGTCCATTGTTTACCAGAAAAAAAAAATCTGAATTTCCTGGCTTCCTATATATTTCATTAAAGACCACCCATAATAATATCATTTCTCCAGCTAACTGTGTTTGAGGGGTAAACACTTAACTGCTTAATTCATTATTGCCGAGTCTGGGACTGTAACAGATGCCTTTGGAATATAAGCCCCCACATCTAATAAGGTACAGAATCGCATGAGGCTCAGAATATGGTGGGGTGAGACGGCTGAAATTTATTTTGTGAATAAAGCAATAAGCCACTAAGCAGAGCTAATACATTCCAGCCCAGACAGAAAGACACGATCATTCAGTATTTATGTAGCAACCAGCTCCTCAGTGGCACTGCGAGCTTCTACCATTAAAATTGTCAGAATTCTTCAGAGACCCACTGCATTAAGTCATTTAAAAATATCACAGACTTAAAACAATCTGAATTATTGGATTTTCTCGCTGCTCCTCGGTAAGTATGTTTGCTGTGGCAATTTCCTGCTGGGTCAAAAGGTGCAGCCTGCGTCAGCCAGGAAGGTAGAAAAGTTCCATGCAGAATTTTTATTCAGAAGCCACGGAGACCCTAACCGCTTCAGCAAAATCAGATAGAATCTGTTCATGCCTTTTAACTTTTTACTTTGACATAATTTAATGTTCCCAGAAAGGTTTCAACAAAATACAAAGAATTTCTGGATACTCTTCACCTACAGTTTTTACATGTTAACATTTAATTACATTTGCTCTATCACGTTCTTGCCATATAACTAGCTCACTAGATATACATATTCATTTTGTCCTTACTGTTAAGCTTTAGTCACAGACATGCTCTGTCCACTTACCATTAAATACTTCATAGAGTATTTACACTTTTTATGACAAAATACATACTGAATTATACAGTGTAACTCAAGGTTGCATCAAATTAGTTACATTGAAGTATTCAATATGTAACTTCTTATGTAATGTTAAATATCTAATAGTGGTGGCAGGATATTTTCCCCTCTAGACATAGAACATAAACAACAAGAAATTAACACTGGCATAATAGTATTAGCTAATCTATTGACTTGGTTCTGATTCTGCCATTGGCACAGTTAATGCGCCTTATAGTAAAAACGAATCTTGGATCCTGCGTTTTAATCAGTTACCTCCTGTCTTTAGCTTCCTTTAGTCGGAATGGTTCCTTGGTCTTTCTATGTGTTCACTGTGACATTGACATTTTTTGAAGACTAAGATCAGTTTCTGTAGTCTCTCCTCCGAGTTTGCCCACTGCTTCTTCCCAGTCAAGCTCATGTGAGTACCCTGGCAGGAGTCCTGCAGAGGTGGTCCCGTGGGCGTGGGGGGGGGCCCTTTTCAGTACGTTCTACCAGGAGGTATATACGTGCAGTTGGTCTCATTACTGCAAAGCCAGATAGAAATGGAAACGAATCTTTTCTCAGAACCTTGGCTTGTTAAAATTTGCTTTGAAAGGTTTCACACTCTCTTCAGATTTTTTTTTTTTTAAATTTCAAGCCTTTTAAAAACAGGTCCAAAGACAAGGAATCAAGCTTTACAGATGCTCGGGGGAGAAATGTAGTCATTTTTTTAAAATCGCAATGCAATGGTTAGGAAATTTCCCTAAATTCATTTTGCAGAATGAGAGCTGCAATTTCAATGTGAAGTTATCGAGAGCAGAGATAAACCACACATCACGTGCAATTTAATCTGGCAAGGAAACAGGCCACTCAGAATTGCTAACTAGGCCTAATTCATTACATCTTCGTGAATGCTGTACTTTTGGTCTCACAAGTCTTTCAACTCCTGCATTAATATATTTACCCAGGCCTCATGGAAAATGTATGGGGGCGGTAACAGAAATACTGTATCCTTGTTTAAATCACATTACATTTTTCAAACAGCTTGAGAGATTGCTCAAGAAGATCACACCTTCTTCTGAAGCATTTATGAAACAATTATTTACATTACATTAAAAACTTTAATTGCTTTGAAGCACGTGCTCTGAGACACAAATATTGGAAAATCATCAAAAATATCCATCAGGATTTTCTCTCCTTTACAACTCTTCTAAACTTTATCTTTTTTATAACCCTCAGTATTGATCTATTGTCCCAGACCAAGAGTGATGTCAGAAGTCTTAAGCTGGGTCGTAAAAAGAGAATATCATTTCCATTTGCTGTCCATAGAAGCAAATCTTTTGGTCAGAGAAAAAGGAGAGGAATACCTTTTCCCTTTTCTAGCAGTGAAAAAGAGGGGGGTGGGATTTGGCATAGAGGGCTGGTGACCTGGGGCCAGAAGGGGCTGGTCAGGTCTGCTGAGGGGGGGCGGGTGCGCCCGAGTCTCTCTTGGGGGTGCTGTTTGGTGGGGCTTGGGGACTTCTGACTTGGCAACAAGAGAAAGGGATTAAAAAGTCAAATAAGATTCCTGCTGCCCAGGGCTCAGGGCCTGCAAAAGGCAGGGGCCCGCCTCCGCCTCCGGCTACGCTAAAGACCCTTTTGCAAAAAAAAAAAAAAAGCCAGTCAGAGTAAATGGCGCTTCTAGTTGAGCCTGAACTGATTCCCAGCTGATCCCCAGCGGGTTTTCAGAGGCTGTAAACCAAAGGGGAGGAGAGTGCCCATCTTCAAAATTTCACCTTCAGAGGGTCCAGCAAGACTGAGGGTGGAGTAAAGGTAATAATAGCAGAAACCTCCCCCGGTGGCAAAGAGGCCTTCCCAGAAATTACAGTCGAACCCCCATTTAAAGGGAAATAAATCACTGGTTTGGCTAATGACCCCTCTGAAATCAGAGCAGCGGGGGGGGGGGCGAGGGGAGCGCCCTCCAGCCAAGGCGTCTTGGAGGCGTGTCTGCGCGGAGCCGTCCTGCGAGCCTGTGCACCCCGTCTCCTGTGGAGCAGCTGCTGGATTTGAACCCGCGGAAATGGCGACCCTTTGGGTTAGCAGCGCCGCTGGGGCGTCCCACAGCCAAGCTGGACACCCCCCCCCCCAAGCGTCCAGCACAGAGCTAAGCTTTGCTGTTTGGCACCCTGGGCGCGTCTGAGGTTGACCCCCGCCACAGTAAGGCCCCCACGGTCCCCGCGTGGAAGGGCCGTGGCGCTGGGGACGTTGCCCAGCACTCAGCGGCGCCCCCGGCGGCGCCCCCCGCCTGTTACCCTGCGGCTGCGCAGCCATGGCTCAGGTTCTCAGATCCAGCTCGGCTGCGGAGGGCGAGGCAGCCCGAGGCACGTGCGTGCGCGTGTGTGTGTGTCTGTGTGCTCGATTGCAAGGAGACAAATGCATCGCAAACTATGAACTTTTTTTTTTTAAGTATGCAGTGCGTGGGGTGGGGGAGTGGGGGAGACAGGTGCCTGGGTGGGGGCTCCGTGCGCCTGCCTCCAGCAGCCCCCCCCAAACTTCCCTTCGCATTGATCAGCACGTTACGTCAGTATTGATAAGTTTGCAAAAAGCCAAAGTCAAGTGCAATCGCGCGGCACACCGACCCCGGACTTGGGGGGGAGATGCAGCGAGCGCTCCGCAGGCCCGGGAGCCGGCTGCAGGCAGGGCAGC
>NW_006399898.1:6754147-6892504 GCF_000299155.1 Elephantulus edwardii
GGCCGCCGCCGCCTCCCGCCACCGGGGGCCGCCGCTTCCCCAGCCGCCGCCGGCCGGCCGACCTCCTGTCCTCTCCTCGGGCCCAGTTCTCGGGGTTCGTCTTTGCGTCTTACTTCTCTCCCCCTGCCCCCCTTTTGAGATAGAGAAAGTGTGGCTAGAGATGGGCCCCCGGCGCGCGCAAGTCTGCGCTCCTGCCTCGGGGCCTTGGAGAACCGGGCGAGCTGAGCAGGTGCTGGCGGGCTTCCGCCCCGAGGAACTTTTAAATGGGAGACGGTGTGGCTGTCTCACTCCCCTCCCCGCGCCCCTCTTCTGTCTCCCCCTTTTTCCTTGCCGACTCTCCTCCCCTTTACCTTTACTGTGGGCAGACTCCCTCTCAAACCCCGGCACTTTCTGTGCATCCTGCCTTTCTCCGGGAATCTCTGTGTGCCCCTCTAGATTTGGGGTGCTCTCAGATGAACCCTTAGGACCCGGGGCTGGGACTGGAACGGTACAGAACACGCTCAGGTAGCTTTAGACTCTTGATTTCCACAGTGTCCAGGACGATCTCCGGTGCCCTGCCCACCCCTCTCGCCCCAAATCTCCAGCCTCTCAAATCTGGCGGTGAAGGCGGGAACGAGGGGCGGGCAAATGGTGCAGATTACCGATTCCCAGGCGATTAGAGGGCGTCCCTCCTTGGCCTTGACATTCGGGAAGACGCTAAAACGGCTATCTAGAGAGAAAAAAGGACTCTTACAAATTTTTATTTGGGTCCGCCTGTGAATATGGTTAAGTTTCTTCTTCTAAGTGGATCCAGCTCCCCCCACCCCGTTGCTGGCCTGCCCCTCCGCTTCCACTGCCCGCGCGTCCGCCCCCGGAGCCGTTGAGCTGGAGAGAATACGGGGCGCTGAGGCATGCAGTTAATAACTGCGAGCGCCTCGCCATCTATCGCAGGGCCTCGCTGTGCGGGTCCCCGCCATCGCAGGGCCTCGCTTGAGTTGGGGCTGCAGTTTGAGAGCCGCCGAGGCCGCCAGGCTGTGAGCTGTGCTGGGCCTTTTGGTCTAAATGATGCTCAAGTGGCCTTTCTAAGAGGGGGGAGAGTTGGGCCGACACGTTGGGCTTGCATGAAGGCCAATGGTAATCGTATTCCCTGCTAATGTTTGTAAATGAGACCCGGGCACGGCTGGGGGACAGCGTCTTTATTTATGATTGATGTTCAGTAACATAAGGAATGACAAGAACGTGGCAGACAAGAGGCGAGGAACCAGAAGGGCTGGCGCAAGCCGGGAGCAGGGTCCTATTGTTATTCTGGGCTGGGGAAATTTCCGCCCTGAGGTACGCTGCGCTGGTATTTGCTCCGGGTTGGCAGGAATGTCAGTTAACACAATTTTCATTAGATAACTCGTTTCCAATCCCGGGAGCTGGGCCTGCAGCGAGGAGAGCTTGGGTGCTGAGGGCTGGGCGCGGCTTGCAGGAGGCCGATTTCGGAGCTGGGGGATGGGAGGGCTGAGCCTCACTCTCCAACCTTCTGTCCAGGGGTCTTTTGTGAAGCTGTTGAGGTCACCCCAATCCTGGTTCCAGCTGGACTTTCATTGATTTGGGAACCCTTTGTTAAGGATTTAGCTAGAGTCTGCGGTGGGAAAGCAAATGGGCAGAGGAAAGGATGCAGGGGGGGAAACTTGTTCAGGGGATGGGGAGGGGGCAGTGCCCCCCTCTAGCATGTCCATGCAGGGGGGCTGTTTCATATGACAATAGCTGGCTCCTCTGACACAAAATGAGAGGGCTCTCAGGAAAGGGGGGGAGCTAATTTACATCGATATTAAATTGGGGGGGCATCCTCATGGGAGTCAGGGAGTTTCAAAGGCTGTGCACTTCTCAAGAGCAGAGGATAAACGTGGCTGGCTTGGTGGCAGCGGCAGGCGTGCACACACACACTCAGACATGCACATCTGGCATGCAGCCCCCCCAGCAGAACCCACCCTTGCCGCCCCCCAGCAGGCCCACCACTCCCCACAGTTCTCCCTGATGGCATTTTTTGTGAGTACTTTTCCAGGGATCATTTCTTGTGCAGAAGACTAATGACTCTGAGGACACACTGATGTCTTCTCTCTCCACCACCCGTCCAACTCTTCTGATCTAGGAGAGACGACCAGAAGGGACCCTTCCCTGTCCTGGCCTGTGATGGAGCTTGGGCCCTGTGCCCTGAGGGGGCCAAGCTGCTTGCCAGGAGGCACGTGGCTCTAATTCTTCTTGTTCAGGTTTAGCAGTTCAGGGCAGCCTGGCTGTGGAGCTTTGAGGTGGTCAAGGCAGCAAAGGCCACACTGCAGACACCTCCCCAGTCCTGGTAAGAAAGGTGACCTTGTGCCAGTCTGCTGGCCCTGCGAAAGTATCTATTTCTCAAATATGGAAACAGTCAGGCTATTATTCCGTCTAGGGCTGCCTTTGAACACAGCAGGGCTGTTTTCGTAGGACAGCGGGTCAGTCTGCACTCTTTATGGCTCCAGGGCTAAGATTCTCTGAGGTGTGGTACCCTACTCCAGTATCCTGAGGCTGCTCCCCCATTCTCCCTTTCTTCTTCCTCCCCCCACCCCCTTTTCTGCTTGCTAGCAGTCCAGGAAACGAGAAGAAATAAAATTCCTCCCAAGGATAATGCCGGGCATATTTCATTTGGTTATAAGATTGTTTTATGGTGAACATTACTAATGCAGTATTTTTTTATGGCTTTTCTGTGTATAATCGTCGTAACTGGATTCATACCTTTATGATTTTTCTTTCTCTGCTTTACTTTGCCACTTTTTATTTTAAACCATGCTGTGTGTTTCAGTTTCCATGCCAGCTCCCAGCCAGCCCTTCCTATAGCAGGTTAAGGAGGCTGACAGGAGGCAGGGTCCCCAGTCCCCCACACACCTGTCTTTCTTGGGAGGAAGCGCTTGGCAAGTTGGCACTACATAAGGGGTTTTGGGGGGCAGAGGTCATCTGTAATAGGAAGAAGAGTGGTGAATATTGGAGAGGTCCTTGACTTTTTGACAGAATTTGTAGAAACTTCTGGGAAGGCTCCATCTTTTCTGGTGCTTGGGAGCGAGCTGGTGCTTGACAAGATGTTTTTCCCTGCTCAAAGTTTAGAAAAGAGCGTGGATGTGATTAAAATATTATAACCTTCTGATATTCTGAAGTGCATAAATTTTACATATCAGCCACAGAGAGTTTAGACATCCATTAGAGCCTCTGACAGCTTGACTTATCTAAATGTGCTATCATTTAACAATGTGTCAAAATTCCTCTTTCTATAGATGACAGCAGTAAATAAGCTATCAGCCCTGTTGGCGGAGGCCTAACTTTGGAAACTTCGCCGCAGTAGAGCTGCTGCCGGGTGGGATCAGACAGGACTTGCTCTGGCCCAGGCCCCGAGACAGGTTGGTGTTCTGTGACAGTGGGCGAGGACTGGGAGAGGTGACGGCCACAGGAGGGGCTGTTACCTGGCGCCCCTCAGCTGCCAAACCCTCCCCACTCCATCTGCTCAGCCAGGCCCTCAGAAGCCACACCCTGTTGGCTTCTCCTGCCCGAGGAGCCAGAGACAGGTGTTGCGAATTTATTTAAAGAACCCGGCAGGCTTTTCTGGGGATCCCAAAATTCTGGTTCCTCCTCTTGGCAGAAATTCCTTCCCCAGGATTTGTCTCACTATTTGAGGGCTGGCAGGTAAGTGAGCAGCGTCTTGTCCCTTGCTGTTTTTGCTGTGGGGGGCCTGAAAATTTATTTTATGAATACCTAGATCCACTGTAGAAAATTGGGACACCACAGACTAGCCTATAGAAGAAAATGAGCATCTCAGTGGGTTATTTCAGATGAACGCGGTGCTGTGTGGACCAGAAGGAACAGCTTTTCTGATGGTGCTGGCATGGTTTGTTTTTTTGTTTTTTTAAAAAAAACACAACTCTCTCCCATTAAAAAGAAGATTCTAACTTCAAACTTGACATTCTGTTATGTAACCTTTCTTCAGGCAGGTGGGATTTCAAACGTGAACACCTTGGCTGGTGCTAAATTTGGTCTTGGAGAATGATGGCCAAGTCTGCCCAGAATCTGTGGTTTTCTGGGCTCTTCTCTGAAAGAGCTCCATTTCTTGGCAGCTTCCCAGTTACCTGACACAGACCGGAACCTGGCAGAGCTCGAGGGGGAGGGGCCTGGGGTGGCATTGTCCTCTTAGGGAAGGAAGGAGGTTTTGTTCCTAGCCTTGAACTTGAGGTCCAATCTTCGGTGCATTTTTCTGTTGCGTTGGAACTGACTCATAGCCGAGCCTGCATTGGGGTCTACAACTGCAAATTGCATGGAGCGGGGAAGATTGCAGGTTGTTTTTTTTTTCTGGGTGTCTGATCCATTGGGGCCACCAGAGAGGCTGGCATTTAGCTTCAGTAGCACAGCACCCAGAGACTAGCCAGGAGCGCTCTTTCCTTTGCTTATGATGGTGACCATGTCATGTTGTCAGGGACAGTGTTGGCAGAGGGAGGGGCCTTGAGTCTGTCCACAAGGCTCCTAGCCCTCCAGGGGGACCCAGCCCCCCTCTCCAGTCTTCAGGCTCTTACTCCTCTAAGTAAACCTGCTGAGCCCACCTTGGCTACTATTGGAAAGGTCAAGAAATGTGACACACCTTGGGTCCTTGACCACGCTGGCTCCTCCCCTACCCTGAGGAGGTAGCTGGTGCAGAGCAGTTTGTTGAGTCATGGCAAGCATGCTAATGATGGAGCCATGTGATTTCTATGGCTTGACGAGCTCTTCACAAAACTGGTGTTTGAGGTTTTATAACATAGAGCAGCATTGTTGTTGTTGTTAAGTGCCGCCGAGTCGCAGGCGACTCATAGTGGCCCTGTGAAGGAGAGAGAGTCCTCAACGCTTGGGTGTCTTTCATCATCCTCTCTCCAGGTTCATAGGGTTTCTGGAGGCAAGCTGTTACGGAAGTGGATGCCACTCCTGCTTCCAAGCTGGTTTTAATTGGGGAGCTCCACCCCACTCTCTGTCCGCATTGGGTAACTAACCATTAACGCATTTGACACCTCAGTGTCACAGTGTTCAGCCTCACAGCAACCACAAGTGACCGCTGTACGGCAGCTTGTACACCAGGGCTATACAACCTAGAGGAATGTCTGAACAAAAACAATGAAAGACAGGCCCGAGGGCCGCAGATTAAAAGTCACCCACCTTCGGCTTGGTGGCATCGCCTTCTGTCCATTGGGCCAACTGATCTCTCTCTCTCTCCATGTTTTCTCTCATAGAGCAGCATATCTCCCGTTATTCCTACAGTCACAGGGAGCTGTAGTGACTGATTGGGCAAGGAGTTACACTGCCAGCCCACAGGGGGCACAGTTCAAATCCACCAGCTGCTCCATATGAGAAAGATGGGTTCTCTCTTCCTGTGCATTTTACAGCCTCTGAAAACCCACTGGAGGCTCAGCTCTGAGTAGTTGTGACTCGAAGGCACACAACAACAACGACTTGGATTCAAATTCACATTCCTTTGTCCTGGTGGCAAAGCCCTGCGTGACCTGTCTGCCGTCATCATCTCTCTGGCCTCATCTCCTTCCCTCCTGTCTCTGCTGTCCTCACTCCACTTCCATCCAGGCTGGCCTCATGTTTATTCTTCAGTGCATCAAGTGTGCTCCCGCCTCAGGACCTTTGCATGTGCAACTCCCTCTGCCTGGAATTCATTTCCTCCAGGTGTTCACGTGACTGGTACCTTTGTTTCACTCAGCCTCAACCTAAAGAAAATGCCATGATCTCTTAACCTGGAGATGCTTCCACAAAGAAATCTATCCTGTGTCTGTGTCTGAGAACACAGCAGTGCTTCCCAGGTGAACTCTCTTGGGGTGACCCCTCTGCGAAATGTTACTTTGCTGTCGAGGTAGGGGACTGCTCAGTGACGAGTCAGGTAATAAGGGCCTCACATTTTGTGGGTCGCGTGTGTGCTACAGCAGGGAAGCAGTCATAGCCTGTGGATGAGTGGGGGTGGCTGTGTTCCCCTAATACAGAACAGTTAGTGTGCTGGGTGTGGCCTGCAGGCCTTAGTTTCCTGCCTGTGGGCTATGTGATGATTGTTACACAGGCTGTGGGGGGCATCAGGGCCCAGGACAAACCCTGGCTCAGTCACTTGCTAGCTCTGGGGTCTCGAATCAGTCGCCTGATGTCGCTGAGCTGTGGTTTCATTGTGTTTAGCTGAAGGCTCGTAATGGGCTCCAGTAGGGCTTCTCCTCTGGAGACCAATGAGCCAGTTTTCCCCGTAAGGATTTGCAGCCTTGGGGACCCAGTGCAGGGCCCTGGCCAGTGAGCTTCCCTTTTGGTTTCTATTGTGGGTGGCGCCTTAACCACGCTGTATGCGGAGGTGCTGGCTCAGTGCAGGGCACACAGGGTCCCTCCCTGTCAGGACTGCAGTTCTTCCAGTTAGTGATATTTTTAGGAAGGGAGAGTTGTGATTAAACCAGTTTACTGGCCACTCCTGGAATTGCTGGCCTCCCAGGCTGCTTCAGCAGGTTCTGAGCTTGAGTTCCTGCCTTCCTTTCAGTGGGGTCTGTGATGTTAACATATGACTGATACACATAATGCCTTGTCTTTTTGCAGCTCTGACTACAGAAGCTGTACACTCTGGGCTGTGTCTGCCCATGGAGGTGTCTGCTGTTGAAATTAGTGCAGTATTTGAAAACATTTTTTGTGTGAGTTGTCAGTGTTTAAGACAGAGGAGATGTTGCCTTTACAAGGTCTGGATTGCTGATGTCCCCTAAAATCAGAAGCTGTGGACACACTGGGTAGGAAGGCCTTAAGGGAGGGAAGGCAGAGACAGCAGGAAGGGAATCAGCAGTGAAAACAGCCAGTGCAAATGCCCCAGGGTCACACGCCTCTGCTAGCTCCCCCCAGCACCTGGGGTCGGGGGATGCTGGCTTTCTGGACGGAGGTCTTGCTTTGCTGCTCCCTCTGTGTCTCCCCAGTGGCGGGTATCCCCAGAGTAGACTGTGGCCAGCCCCTCCTTCCTGGTGACTACTCTCCCCTCAGTGTCTGCTGTCACGCGCTTCAGCCAAATGAAACATAGCATTTGTCATTAAAAGTAAGAAAGGAAGAAAGAAGAAAAAGAAGACAATCAATTCTTCAGTTTCTTTGGACTGAACTGGTTGTCTGCCCAAGATGCCTGGAGCCGAGCGGTGCTTAAGACTCCGCGCGCCGCCACTCAGTCCAGACGGGGTAATGGCTCCCCGGGAACCGTTACGGTCGATTGACTCATCCAGCCACCGTCTGAGCATGGGTGCTGCGGACAGAAAGACCACAAGGGTCACTAGGGCTTCCCCCTCCCAGTCGGGCAGAGAGGCGACCATTGAGAGGCCTTCCCGCCAGGGACACGTGCCTGAGGGGCAAGATGGGGCCTGTGGAGCCAAACTCGGTGCTCCCACCCTGGAAATGCCCACCATGGACTCAAGGTTGGGGTAGGGGTTCAGAGTCCAGCTCCTCCACTTCTCGGGGTGTAATCTTGTGCAAGTCACTTCAGCTCTTTGAGCTTCAGTTTTTTATCTCTAGAATGGGCATGCCAAAACCTATTGAGTTCATTAGCCTGCCAGTTTGCTGGCCAGTGGCGGTCTGCATGTTGCTGTGACCCTGGAAGCTGCACTGACAGTGTTTTACATCTCGGTAGGGGCTCTCCTGTGCACCTGTGTTAACAGAGCAGAGGGTGGTTACTGGATTGGGTTGCCCACCCAAAAGAAGGCGGTCTGAGTCCACCACGGGAGAAGGATTGGCAGCCTCCTCCTGTGTGATTTATAGCCTCTAAAATCCCACTGGGGGCCAGCTATGAGTTGGTTCTGACTTGATGGCAGTGAATTTGGGTTGTTTCTTTTTTTAAATCAGATTAGGACAGAAAAAGAAAGGCATGGTGATCCATTTCCAAGAATTAGCTAATGAAAACACTATTGATCGCAACAGAACATTGTTTCTTACAGTGCTGGAAGGTACCTTTCTTAGGTTAAAAAGCATTTAAAAGACGCAGTGACTGCAACTGTGAACTCAGGCTTACCAATGATTATGAAAATAATGCAGGGCTGGGTATCGCCCCTGCTGTACATGAGTTCAAGGTGACTTGGTAACTAGAAGCAGATATGTAAGGATTGTTGTGGAGTTCAAGTGCACAGTGCACAGCAAGTTCTTTGATTCATGCCCTTCGCGCTGAAGTGCTGTGGAAATGTGAACAATAATAATTAGTTATCCTTCAGCAATCTTGGAACGAGGTGTAGTGGGACATGTTGGGCTCCTAAGCTAAAGGTTGGCAGTTCGACTGCACCAGCCGTTTCCCAGTCGGGAGAGGAGGTGTCCAGCTCTGGTTAAGCTTTGTAGATTCAGATGCTCTAGGGTCCACACGGTCCTGTCGAGTCATTCAGGTAGGAATCAGTGAGTTCATTGTCTGTCACTCCAGAAATGTATATTTGCCTCTAATGGAGTAATTCATAATTATGCAAATATAAATAAGAGAATCAATAATTGCACGCTGGAGATAAAATGCAAACAGAGTTGGCAAGGTGCCAGCTCTTCCTGGGCCGGTGGACTGGAAGAGACTGACTTTCAGGTGGGACTGGATTCTGAGGTGACAGGTGGCCAAGGGCTTGATTTGATCTGGATGTCTGGAGAGGCTTCCAGGAAGAAGTGACCTTTGGCTGAGCTCTCAAGGACAAGGTCAGGAAAAGTATCTCAGCAGAGGGAACAGCATATGTTAAGACTTGCCTGTGGGTAGGTGAATAGTGCATACAAGGAGTGGGAGTGGGATTGGGTCCCAGACTCTGAGCAGACACTGTTGTCCTTGCCCCATCCACTCCTTCCCATCTGTCAGACAGGAGTAAGGACTTATGGGAACGTCAGGTGGTAGAAAGAGCTCAGTACGCATGCAACACATGGTTAGGGCTCCCAGGGGCCACACTGCTGCCAAACACCACAAAGACCCTTGGGTGTCACGTTGATCCTTTTGGCAAAATTCTGGACTGACTTCTCAATGTGTTGTAAAATGCTTTCTCCCTTGCTCTCTATGCTGATGTTTCTGTGTTGAGGATAGCCCGGTTGTAGATAGCAACTCTACCCCTTCCTAGCCATCCATGCATCCTTTCTGAGGCCTGGGTTTCTCATCTGTGTGAGACTGGGCCCTGTGGACTTCGATCTGCAGTGTGCGGAGTTGGCCCCAGTCCCAGCTGCTGTCCCTGGCGCTGGGGCAGGGCGTCTAAGGCACATGTTTCCTAGGAGACCTGGGGCTTCCCTAATGGCCAGCTAGGACTGTGTGAGCTTTGCTGGACTTGCCTGGACTGCTGGCTGGCCTGGGATCCTTCCATATGGCCTTTCCCCCTTCCCTCGCTGCTCCTTCAGTCCTGTTCTCTCGCTTTCACTGGCCACTTCCTTTAACACTGACCTTGTCTGTTTACCCCTGTTCTCCCTCAACTCTCTCCACTCTGCACCACTTCATGCCACCAACCTTGGTCTCACTGCTCCTCAGACATGTCAAGCTTGTTCCACCACAGGACCTTTGCATGAGCTGTTCCTGTTGCTTAGGATACTCTGATCTCTCCAGACATCTCTTAGCTCCCTCTCCCCTGATTGAGCTTCTATGTAACGATTCCCTCTTCAGAAAGACCTTCCCAGACTCTCCCCACTCAGGTGGCCTGATGGACCAGGAGAGTGGCTTACACCTCTTTCTTTGAGAGAAAGACGGGCAGGGCAGTCTGCTGTGTGATTTACTACCTGAAAACCTACTGGAGGGGCAGCTGTGCGTTGGTTCTGATCCAATGGCAGGGAGGTTTTTAAAGTTTGAGCTATTTCTCTGCTCTAGTTTCCCTCCCAGCCTTGACCTGGCATGGCAGTAGGTGCTCAGGAAGCATTTGAATGACGTTGTGGATGAATGTTATAGGTAGGCCTGCGGAGGGGCAGCCCTGGGAAGCCCATCTCCTCCCAGATCCCTGTCCAGGTCCGTCCTGGGCCATGCAGTATCAAACCCACGCCTGGAACTGGCTTGGCCTCAGGCCTGCGGCAAAGGAGGCTTTATCTTTAGCTCCGTTGCTCTCGCTTTAGAAACTGGTGACCTCAATTCCAGCCTGGGAGGTGGCTCCCTTCCTAATTAATAAACCCATTAATTAATTGCCAGCAGGCTGTGGACCATTAGCGATGGCTTGATGGCCTCAGTCACAGAGAGCCTGAATTGAGTGCCTGGAGCCACTGTAGAGGCTGTCGCAGGGAGGCAGGATAGCCCGTTAGCACATAGGTGTGCACATGGCACCGTCTCCTTCCAGCTCATGGACCTGTCTGCTTAGCCCAGCGGGCAACCAGCCGGCTCAGACGTGAAGTGCACTAGTCAGTGACGTTATTTACACCCCCCATGTCGTGCCATCATCATCTCCTCCGTCCCCGGGGTTGTCCTCTCCCCAACAAAAGCTTCATGTCCATCAAACTCCAGCTCTCTGCTTCCTCTGTCCCAACGCCCTGCTGCCCCAGCCCCCAGGCACCCTCATCATCCCGCCTGTATGTGTGTACCTGGCCCAGGTGTCTTAGAAGTAGAATTGGACAGTCTTTGCTGTTTTGTGACACACTGACTTTACTCGGCATCACGCATTCAGGGTTCACCTAAGTTGTAATAAGTGTCAGAGCCAGATTCCTCATTCACTGGATACCGTCTGTCTCTTGGTAGACATGGAGTTACTCCCTTTCACCCCTTCTGTCTTTTTTGTGTGTGTGACTTGTGAACACTGCTGTGAACATGGGTGTGCAGTGTCTGTCCGAGTCTTTGATTTCCGGGGTTTTGGGTATATTCCTTGGAGTGAGATTTTTGAATCATGGGCCAAGTTTCTGAGTCCATAATCAATTTAACAGCACACAACAAAAGCAGGGTGATTCTCTGCATAAGTTTCTGAGGAAGTGAGTCCACAGTGTTTCCCACATGACTGCACCTTTTCACCTTCCTGTCAGCAGTGCACAAGCACTCTCAGGCAGGAGACCTGAATTCAAATCCTGTTTGTCCTTTTCTTGCTGGGGGATCCTCTCTACACTGTCTGTGAAACAGTATTCTTGAGTGTTTAAGGCAGGTCAGTCCTCGACTTTGTTGTTGTTAAGTGCCATTGAGTAAACCTTGACTCATAGAGACCCTGTGAACAACAGAGCCTAACTTGACCGTGTCCTGTGCTACCCTCAGCATCTCAGATACGCTCAAGGCCATCATTACACTCACTCTGTCTTGTTGACGGTCTTCCTTTCTTGCTCTGACCTTTTTCTTTGCCTTTTGTTGTTGTTGTTGTGTGCTGTTGAGTCAGAACTGACCCATAGTTGACCTTCCAGTGGGTTTTCAGAGGCAGTAAATCATCCCAGAGGAGATTGCCTTTTTTTTTCTTCCCATGGAGCAGCTGGTGGGTTCAAACCATGAACCTTGGGGCTGGCAACACAGTTCCTTACCTCTAAGCTACCAGAGCTCCAGTCTTCCTTTCTTAGTGACTGTTTTCCAGCACTGGCTATGTGTCAGTTGCTGTTTGAGGTGTTGGGGATGCAGCAATGAGCAGAGAGACCAAGTCACTGCCCCCCTGAAGCTTCTGTTTTGTAAATGTCTAGAGATAATGCTACTTTCCAAGTGCTCTTGTGAGAAGCAGAGTGGCAAGCCCAGCCAGCTTTGACTCTGGTGCTGGGCATGGTCACAGCCATTTAAATAAAAACCTTTTTTAAATTTTCACAGTAATTCTGGAAGTGTAATTATCCCATCTTACAGCTGAGCCGACTGAGGCACAAGAAGGTTACCCTAGGGTCACTGTGCCAATAACTGGCAGAACTTGGACTTGAACCTAGATCTCTGATGTATTAGCTACTTAGGCCCCAGCTCTTGGCTCACTAATGGCCAAAGGTATGATTGCCCCCCCTTCTCGCCAGCCCTCTCCCTCTTTAGGGGCCCTCCCCTTCTTCCTCACAGGCTTTCCCCCTCCTCACCCACAAGTCCAAGGATTCCTCTATCTGCATTCACTATGCTTGTATTTCTTTTTCCTTTGTTTTCTTAAAGAAACAAAACCAGAAAAAACCTCTCTAACGCCCCTCACCACTGTCAACTCCTGGAAGGGAAGCAAATCCAGGATCCTGCGGCTGCAGGGGCAAAGTTTTATTAGTAGCAGGAGAAGAGTCCTCACCCCAGCTGGGAACTGTGTACCCAGTGCCGTTGTCATACAAGGACGGGCTGGGTGCCTCACTCTCATCAGGCCTGTGTTCCCCAAGATGCAGTTCTCGACCGACCCAATAATAATCAGGTATTGATCGCTGCCTTGGTCATTATCAAGATTTATTTCATCAATGTGGCCTTCCTAGTCAATAAATCGTGTCATTGATAGAGAAGGAAGGGGGTAGACTTGTAGGCTTTATTAAAAAAGTTTTTAGATTTTTTTTTTTTAACAGCGAAGCCCAGCCCCCATTTCTGCCACTCTCCACACTTTTCAGCCTCACTCGCATTTTGTATTTGTCTCGGTCGCTCCTTTATCTCTTAGGAAAACTTGTCCTCATTGCTCTGTTTCTCAGGGCTTGACGGTCTTTCACTTTTAAGTCTCCCTGGTGTGGGGCCTAGCTCTGGTGGTGCTGTGGTTGAAAGGTGTGACAGTCTGCATACCTAAAGACCCTTGCCCGTCGAAGGCCTCGAGGCAAACCTCTGCAGGCTGTCGACTGTGCCAGTGATCTGGCCAGGGCAGGGACGCAGTTCTCTCCTGGGCTGGTCAGACTCCTGCTCACTCGTTCAGCTCTCAAAATCCCCTCCACTAGGGAACACCCTCCTTGAGGGCAGGCACTGGGGTCCCCCACTTTATGAAAGAGAAAACTCGGGTATCCATTCGACAGTGGCTGATACCCATTCCGGGTCTCCGGTGGGTGCTGTAGAGGGCCGTGTGAACAGTAAATGTGTCATTATGGAAATGGAGCTGAGGAAAGAAACAGCCAAGGTGCTGTGCTCAAGCCAGGAAGGGTTCCTGCTTACTCAGGGTGCAGCAGCCTCACTGTGCAGGCACCACTTAGGGACTTAACGACGAGGAGACCGTCCGTCTGGTGACGTCCAGATGGAAGAGAGTCCCTAGCCATCGGCCCAGCCAGCCACAGTGCTCAAGGTGGGAATAAGCCTGGCCCAGTGCAGATATTGAAAGGAGAGGGCATAGGACCAGGGGGTGGATTTTGTTGCATTTGGTTTTCAGAGAAGTGGGAAGACATTGAGAGTCTGAGGCAGGGGAGAGACTGGGTCCAGCTCACGTTGGGTTTAGTCCAGATGGGAGCATTAAGGAAGGAAGCTTGGAAAACAGATAAAAGTCATTTTCTCTGCCCTTTATGCAGTTGTCTCTGCCCAGAGGTGTGTGAGTGTGTTAGTGGGGACGGTTTTGTGGTGAGGAGGCGTGCAGCCTTCCTGAGCACTGGTTCTGTTGAGCAGGGGCTTGGGGTGGGTCGGGATGTGCCTGGTGCTGCCAGGTGAGCTGGTTCTTGTGCTTTCTTGGGAAGGGGAGGTTGGCTGCTCCGCCATGCAGGGCCTCCCCTGATGTGGACTTGGAGGCCGCCAAGGGGCAAGGTGCTGTGTTGTCCCTCCCTGAAGGAGAGCTGGCATAAGAGCGAGCGGTGGGCTGGGTTATGTGGTCAGAAGGGCTTCTTGCTCTCTAGCCTTGAAGGACCTGTTTGCCAGGGATTACTCCTCAGGGAGAGCTGTGAAAAGGCGAGGGTGACCAGGGTGGGCCAGGGATCTGGACCCAGGCCACATGAGGTGAGGTGTCGCAAGAGGACATGTTGTGGCCTTTTTTATATGGCAGGCTGTCAGATAGAAGAAGGGTACAGAATAAAGAGGACTTTTTAGTTTTACCTAATATATGACTACCTGTGCCCTGGCAATCCAGCAGAAACGGAATGATGCCTCCCTGTCATCCACTCACTCGCCCGCCCGCTGTCATCCCCTCGCTCCCTCACCCTCCGCTCACTCCACTCACTCACTCACCTGCTATCATCCGCTCGCTCACTTCCCGCCATCATCCACTCGCTCGCTCACTCACTCGCTCACCCTCCCTCATCCGCTCACTCTCTCACCCACTATCATCCACTCGCTCACCCGCCATTGTCCACTCACTCGCCATTGTCCACTCACTCACCTGCCATCATCCGCTCGCTCACTTCCCGCCATCATCCACTCGCTCGCTCGCTCACTCTCTCACCCACTATCATCCACTCGCTCACCCGCCATTGTCCACTCACTCGCCATTGTCCACTCACTCACCTGCCATCATCCGCTCGCTCACTTCCCGCCATCATCCACTCACTCGCTCGCTCACTCGCTCGCTCACCCGCTGCCATCCACTCTCTCACTTATCCGCCATCCACGCAGCGCTTGTTTGCCCCTTTCCTCCCTCACTTAGCTGGAACTATCTGCTCGGTTATTCATCCGCCTTTCTGCTTTTTCATTTTTATTGGCTTTATCTATCTGCCCATCCATCCCTGTAACCATCCAAACATCCATCCATTCTCAAACCACGTAGAAATCATCTCATTCTGTCTGTATATCTCCATATTTACACTCCCTTGTGCATGCCCTGGCCCAGCGCAGCCAGTGCTCAGTGCCAGGCCTCTCACCCGGCTCTGCTCCTGCAGAAACGAAGCGAGAGCAGTCGTTGTTGGGAAGAGGATTTATTGACTGGCTGAGGGCGTCATCCCAAGTAGAGTTAACCCAGAGTAGTGTACGGGCACAGAAATCAGAGGCTCTCCACCAGTTGTGGGGTTCCGAGGAGAGAGCGACAGACCCCACCAGCCTGTGAGGTTGGTGGGGACTGTTGAAGCAGGACTCCAAGCCTGGGAGCTGCCTCGCTCCCCAGCCCTATGCCTGGTGAATCCATTGGTGGGCTCGGGAGTTGACCACGCCGTAGGAGGACGAGTCTTGGAGACAGCCTTATTCGAGGAGATCTTACTGGACCCATGGTCACCACACATCTTGACTGGCCCAGGAGGAAGTTCTCAGGCAGATTGGAGCCCAGTGGGCCCTTGGGCGTCCTTGACCCCTGTGGCTCGTCGAGTCTGGCAGTGGCTCATTTCCATGGTCTCCCTTGAGCTTGTCAGACGGTGGTGTCCTGGACAGGTGTCTGTTCTGCCCATAAAGCATGACAGAGGTGATGTCTGCATCCCCTCTCCCATCTTCCCACCTCTGGGTTCCTACAAGCTCTGGCCAACTCGTCTCTCTGCGCTACACCAACACCTGCCCACCACATTGTCATCCTCCGCTCTCCTGGCACCATGTTACCCAGTCCCTGTACCCCTGCTCCTTGCGTCCCTGCTGCTTTTCAAGTTCTGCCTCCTCTGGCTTCCACCACCCCTGGCTCTGCTGCTCCCTGCAACACTCCTCTCCAGCCACAGAGCCCGGCTTCCTGACTTTCCTCCAGGTCCACTTCTGGATCCACACCCAATGGCCTCCTCAGCGTTTCTCGAATGTCTCTCTCTGAGTTGTCCCCAGTTTAAAATCTCCAAAACCTAATACTCCTCACACCTGGGCCCCATCTCAGGTGGCTCTACAGAACAGAAACCTGGGTAGCACCAAGTACCTCCTGTCCCTTGTACCTTTCCTGTCTAGTTGGGTACAAGACCCTGGCGCACTGTTGCATCTGCAGTCTGCCACCAGCACTCTGGCCTCAGCCTTCACTACCTCTGTCCTGGTGTGCAGTCTCCCAGCTGACCTTCTCACATTGTCTCTGCCCTCCTAACTGTTGGATGCTTGGCAGCTAGTGTGATGATGAAAAGGAACAATGACCACTGACTTTCATTGCCCTTGAGTGTGACCTTCAAGCCAGCACAGAACTACCTGACAGAACTAACAGCAGTAGCCTAGAATGTGTGTGTGTGTGTGTGTGTGTGTGTGTGTGTGTGTGTCTTTGCACTGTAGGTGGTGTGTCTGGGTCTGTTCCAGTGTATATGCTCATGTAGGAGTGTCTGTGTCTTTAAATGTGTGTCTGGGTATCAGTATCTCTGTGTCTGTGCCTTTGAATGTCTGGCATCAGCATCTATGTGTCTGTGTCTTTGAAAGTCTGGGCATCAACATCTCTATGCGTGTGCCATTTGCGTGTCTTGTCTGTGTGAAGGTGTTTCTGTCCTAGTGTCTCTTCATATCTGTGTTTCGTGTCTCTGTGCATTTGCACGCACAGCTGTCTGTGCAAGTGTGTGTGTCTGTCCTTGTGTCACCTCTGTGTGGATGTGTGTCTGTCTGTGTACGTTTGTGTGCTCAAGCTCCAATAACAGCTCTTTTGGCATCATCTTGCCTTGCAATGATTTTTTTACTAGTTTGGTGTAGCATTTAATGATTTCCCCAAAGCTAAACAGTAACCCCCACAAGTATTGATGTTGGTGGTGGAGGTGACACTGGGTGATGTGGGACCAATGGCAGGTGCTGCCTCCTGAGAACTGGCCACTGTACCGCCCACATCTCCTTGTCCTTATATATGGGGTCTGTTAGGTAGACAGACCTCAGGTCGAAAGGTGGTGCAGAAGCAGAGTGAAGTTCTGACAAAGCCAGCCCCCCTCCCCAGCTTCAGTCTCTGTATGTGTGAAGGGGATGATCTGTGCCAGGCACGATGTAAAGGACATGATAATTCTGATAATTACTGGCTCCCAGAAGCCCCAAGGGCAGACGCTGAGCAAAGACCTATTTGGCAGAGGAGGAGACTGAGGCACAGAGAGGTCGTGGGGCTTGCCCAAGGTCACATGCTGAGCATGGCAGTGTGACTCTTCTGTCTTTTGTCATTTCTGCTCTCCCTGAAGCAGAGATGACACATAGCTTGGAAGGAGCCAAGGCGTGCCCAGGATTGCCTTACTGAGTCTCATGACATTTCAGCTTTATGGTTGTAGCTCACAGTGGACAGTGCTAGCTGGCAGGAGGGGAACCAAGGCTAGGATTCCTGGGAATGGGCATGGGTAGGCAGCTGGCCTGTCAGAGCCTAAGGGACCAAGGTTGTAGTCGGTCACCTTGGCAGGGAACTCTGGGAGGGCTCAAATCTGCCTTTGCCCTTCACTTACCAGTCAGCTGGACCTGGACCCTCCGGCCAGTGGCCTGGCAGCCTCTCTGAGTGACCTTGCCTCTCAGAGGACAGCCTTCTCAGCCTCTACTAGCAGAAGTTGGTCCCTCAGCCCGTGGCCTACTTTGTGAAATTCATCTCTAGGAGAAAAAAACTTCTCCTCTGAGCAGAATGGAAGAGAGTGTCTTGACGCCTCATGGCGGATATGGCGGGGGAGGCCTGCGGAGGTGTTTTGTCTCTCCAGAGAGGGAGGAGAAAAGCTCCTCCTGCACACCTGGCGGCCACGACGGGGAGGTCCTGGGACAGGCAGCCCCATGGTCCACCAGGTCCCTCGGGCCACCTCAGCTGTGCTCAGTGCCCAGCCCAGGACGGCTCCTGAGCAGTGCGATTCCTGTCTGGGGATGTATGGAGGAGTCAGCCCAACGAAGCACCTTGCTAATGGGAATCAAACCACTTCTCTGGGAGGTGGGAGGATCTGAGCCTGGTTCTGCTGGGGTCCAGCCGAGGTCAGGGCAGGCTGCCTAGCTGCTGGGTGGGTGTCTCAGGCTCCCCTTCCACATGGGGTGTTTCCTGGGCACTCCCCTCCTCTCACCGTCTTGGCCGCACCTTACATTTGCTTCACCTGTGTTGCCTACAGCAGGTACTTGGAGAACTTAGGGGTGTTGACGGTGACTAACAAGACATAAAAGACCAACCCCCTGTCATCGAGTTAATTCCAACTCCTAGCAACCCCTCATGGCAGAGTAAGACTTCCCCCTGGGTGTTTCCAAGGCTCAGCATCATCACAGACACGGCCTGGTCCATCCTTCTCCCATGAAACAGGCCATGGATTTGAACTGCTGACCTTCTGATTAGTGGCGAGATGCTTTCATTATTGTGTGACCAGGACTTCTCATGAGGCCTCCTCCTCATTGCTGTTGACTTGGAACTGGCTCATAACTGACCTTCCAGAGGCTCAAAGCACATGAGAGCAGGTTGCCCACCTTTCGCCCTTGGAGTTGCAGGTGGATTTGAACTGGCAGTGAGGCACTGCCTTTGGGTCAGCAGCACAGCCCCTTTAAAGAGGCAGAGCCAGGCAGAATCGAGCCTGCTGCCGTCGCGTTGACGCCAGCGCTCATGGTGACCACCCATTGAGTTGCTGAGATTGTAGCCCTTTCCAGGAGTAATCTGCATTACTTTTCTTCCATGGGGCTCCTGATGAATCTAAACCACCAGTCTTTCTGTTAACAGCTCCTATAAAGGTGTCTACACACGAATAGACATTCCCTGGTTCTCTCTGCTGTCGGCCAGGATCTAGCTAACATTGGCTAGAATGTCCCGAGGCAACAGTTCTCTGTTGATGTGCTGTTCCAGTCATTTTTTAACAATTTTCAGCAGGATCTTGCTTGCATATGATATTAATGATATTGCTTGATAGTTTCCACACTTTGTTGGGTCACCATTTTTTGGAATGGGAATGAATATGAATTTCTTTCAGTCAGTTGGCCGAGTAGTTGTCCTCCAGATTTCTTGGCATAACCTGGTGAGCATGTCTAGGGCAGAATGTGTCTGTTGAAATATGTCAATGGGTATGCCATCAATTCCTAGGGTCTTCTCTTTTGTCAGTTCCTTCAGAACAGCTTGAACTTCCTTTTTCATCAGCCTCTTGATCCTATAGTTCATGAAATTCTTCTATGTCAGCCCATTCTTTTTGCTATAGAGACTCTGTGTATGTGTACTCCTTCATCTTCTCCTGATGCTTCCTAGGTCATTAGCATTGTGCCCACAACATTCTTAAGTATTGTAACTCGAGGCTTGAATTTGTTCTTCAGTTTCTCCAGCTTAAGAAATTATTGAACAACGAATTAGTATTTTTTTTTCAAAAAAGTTAACTTGGTCAGGAGGGTAGGAAGGAAAATGTACAACAATGAATGAATGAAAATCCAACTTTTATATGTAAGCTTAAGTTAAAATCACAATTTAAAAAGGATGAATTTAAAAAAAAAGGATGAATTTAAAAAAAAGTGCAGATGAGTGAGTTCTTCCCTTTTGATTTTCCAACTCCAGCTCTTCAAATATTATATTTTGCTTTGTCTTCCCGTGCTGCCCTTTGAAATCTTCTGTTCAAGTCTATGTTTCATTGACTATGCAAAGGCATTTGACTTTGTGGATCACTACAAATTATTGTTAACCTTGAGAAGAATGGAAATCCTAGAACACTTGTTTGTGTTGTACAAAACCTGTGCTTGGACCAGGAGGCAGTCGTTTAGAACAGAGCAAGAAAACACTGCATGGTTCAAAATCAAGGAAAGTATATACCTGGGATGCATCCCATTTCTATAACTTTTCAATCTATATGCAGAACAGATTATCCAGAAAGCTGGGCTTTAAGAAGAGAAATGTGGCATCAGGATTGGAGGAATACTTATCAACACCCAGGATTATGCAAATGACACAACCCTCCTTGCTGAAACTGAGGAAGACCTGAGGCATTTTCTGCACAAGATCAAGGACTGCAGCCTTCAATATGGATTGAAGCTCAACATTAAGAAAACACAGATTCTCACCACTGGGCCAATTGGCAGCATCGTGGTAGACAGTGAAAAGACTGAAATTGTTAACAGCTTCAGCCTGCTTGGCTCCACAGTCTCTTGGTACCAGCAGCCAAGATGTCAGATAAATCACACTGGGAAAATCTGCTGTCAGGGACCTCTCCAGAGCAATGATATCTGTCTAGAGACTAAGGTGTATCTGATCCAAGCCATAGTCTTTGTAATTACTTGCTATGCATCAGAGAGCTGGACAGTAACCAAGGATAATAGAAGGAGAATTGATGCCTTTGAGTTGTGCTGGAGAAGAGTATTGAACATAGCATGGACTGCTAAAGAAGCTAATAGGTCTGTCCTGAAGGGGGTGAAACCAGCCTGCTTCTTGGAGGCAAGGATTGTGAAACTTTGTCTGACATACTTTGGGCATGTTGCAAGGAGGAACCAGTCCTTAGAGAGGGACATCATGCTTGGAAGGGTGGAGGGACAGCGCAAGAGAAGAAGACGCAGGATGAGATGTATTGACTCCGTGACGGGTAGATGTGTCAGAGACAATGCACTTGGCGCAGGCCAGGGCAGGGTTCAGAGCTGTTGTCCACAGGGTCGCTATGGGTTGATGTCTCTTTGACAGCACCTAACAGATAGCCCAAGCTGGAGGCTGGTGGTCAGCTCTAGGACCTTCCCCCCCACCCCCAGCTGTTTGTCTTGGAGAGCTCCGTGAGGGAAGAGAGATATTGGTCATGAGGGTGATTCCTGAAAAGGCTGCTTTTGTTTCCGTCTCCTGTTGTGAAATGGATTGTATGGTGTTTGTGTGCTGAGGTATCAGTTACCTCTTGCTGTGTAACAAACTACCCCCAAAAGTAATGAGGGAAACAACCTTTTCCTACCCTCATAACGAACCCTGGTGGCCTAGTGCTTAATGGATCTGGTCGTAACTGGGGTAACTCAGGCTAGTGCAGCGTTCAGAGCTGTTGTAAGTACATGGGGTCATCATGCGATGCGGGCATCTCGTTGGCATGTAACAACGATGACTGAGGTCAGAAGTTTGCCACCGCAGGGATCTGCAGGAGGAATGTGGACGGCATCCAGTGAAGACGTCCAGTGGCAGAAGCCTGAGGAGGAGGCCCACTGTGGTGGCCCTGACACACGGTCGTGGGAGGGTTTCCTTTGAGGATTTCTCTCCTAGATTCAGGGTCTGGAATCAGGACTGGCCGAGCCCAACTAAGCTGAGTGTCTGCATCCCCTAGTTAGATTCAACTGGGAAGAGTTCAAACTTAGGGGATAACTAGACAACTTGCACATTTCTGAGTTGATACTGGCTAATTATTGGTTTAACATTAGCCATCAGCTGGGACAGGGAGCTCTAGTGGCCTGGTGGTTAGATTCTGCACTGCCAACCCAAATGCACATGGTTCAAACCCACCGGCTGCTCTACAGGAGAATATGGGCAGCCTCCTCCTGTGGGATTTAGTGTCTCTGGAAACCCACTGAAGGGTCAACTGTGAGTTGACCGCACACAGCCTTGGTGACCTTAGCTGGGGCGCCTCCATGCGTCCTCCCTCTGTGGCTTCTCCCGATATGGGGGTTCGCTTCTCAGAGGGAGCATCTGGGAAGAGCCAGATGGAGGTGAGTGGGTTTCCTTGGTAATCTACTCTGTTGGGTGAGGCATTACAAGGGTTCAAAGCCCTCCATGGCATCACTCAGTAAAGAGCAGGTCAAGGTCACCTTGTAAGAAGCATGTGTGTGATGAGGTACACCATGGCGGCTGTGTGGGGACCCATGCACCGTAAGGGTGATGGTGCTGGTGCTCCTGAGTGTGACAGGAGGTCATGTGAGGACAGTGAGGTGACAGAGATGAGCGTGGGGCGAAGTGGTTGAGGAGGGGATCTGGGCTGCTCAGCGTCCACCAGGCTGGAAGTGTGCCCTGTGGTCACAGTCGCTGGCGCACTGGCAAAGCCTTCTTCCTGCCTTTCCTCTCCTCTGGTTGTCTCCTTGAAGGTCTCTGGGTGACCAGATAAACTCGAACATGGGTCAGAGTTCTTGGCGGCCTGGCCAGCGCTCTCCGTACCCAGGTCGAGTTTTGCTTCCTGCCTCAGCCCCCACCATCTCTCTTCCTGTGGGCCCCCTGAGCTCCCCACTCCCACCAGCAGCCTCTCCATCTTCCAGAAAGAGCGACTCCCACCTCAGCAGCCTGGAAGCGCTCCAGCCACCGTACTTTTCTTCAAATAAAAGCAGCTAATTAACATTATTCTTTAATTATTGCCTTTATCAACAAGGGGTCTGATTTGTACCAGCAGGAGAGTTGCTTTCCCTTAAACTACCCGAGTGAATGCTTCAGTTCCTGGTGCTTTTGAAATGAATTTGATGTCATCTGCCCAGAGTCACTTAATGGGGACGCCTGGGTAATGACTGAACGCTTTTACTCCGTTAGCAGCCCTGGAAGCATGTAATTTGGCCCCTCAGGCAACAGCACTTTTGAAATCTCTGGATAGTTTTGAACTCTCTGTTCTTAATTAAATATGCAATTTTTCACGGTAACCAGGTTAATTCTTTTGTGTTGTGTTGTAATACTGTTAGGAATTTTTATAGTTCTTATTAAACATTATTCAGGCATTGTGAATTCCATAATTAAAAAAAATGAAAAGAACAAAGCTTGATTCACTCCTTTCTTGTCCCTGGCTAATTTATCAAATGAATTTTGCAAATTTTTCTTTCTGTCCCCAGACAGTGTGGCAAGTGTTTTAAAGGGGAAGGATTTAATTGCCCTGTAGGGATTGGCTGGTTATGAAGGATTTGACTGTTTGATTAGTAAACCCAGTTGGGAATGGTCTAATGCTCCATGATCTTAAAAATTGTCTGATTGTACCCTCTCCAAGGAGGCCTCTCTTGGTTATGTAGAACATCAGCTTCACACAAGTGTGATTACTAGGTAGTGAGGAAAGAGGAGAGAAAGACCTGACTTTACTTTAAATTGGAGCTCTTGGGAGACTTCTTCCTCCCTGTTGCCCTGGCTGGGAAGAAGAGAAGACAGAGGAGAGGTGGGGCGAGGAGGGAAGAGATGGCACGTGCGCCTTTGAGCTCTCAGGTACAGAAGAGAGGCCCGCTGGCCGCAGTGGGTGGGGACCTAGGCCACAGTTTGCTGCACCCTTGAAGATAGTGGCACTGGCCTTGCTGGGCAACTGGAGAAATGGCTCCTAAGCTGCAATGCCCTTCTTGCAGGGTGTTTAGGGCAGGGAGAAGGGGAGGGGCAGGTTTTCATTTTTGGAATTAGGCTTGCTTTTAGAGAGCTGTGCAGACCCTCTCCCCAAATAATTTTTAATAATACTCCCTGTTAAATGGATACTAGGCAGAAAACCAGGGAACTCTGGTGGTTTAGGGGATAAGGAGTTGTGCTGCAACCCCAAGGCACATGGTTCGAATCCACTAGCTTCTCTGACAGGTGGGCAATCTCTTTCTGTCAATTTACAGCCTCTGCAAATGGGCCAGGAGGTCGACTGTTAGTCAGTTCATGCTCAGTGGTACACAGTAATCCTAGGCAAAGAGCCAGGCCTTCCAGGGTCCAGGTAAGACCACAGGTTGAACCTGCAGCCCTGCTTCCAGTGTGGGCCTCCTTGGTGCCTCAGGCTTTCCCATCTGCGAAATGGGACAAGTAATTTCCAACACATTGTCCTTTCCTGGCTTCTCTCAGCCTTATCTTTCTGAGTAAAGAGGTAGCCTGCGTGTCAGGGAGGATGGCAGGGGCCAGATCATACAAGGCCTTCTGGGTGAAGTGAGGAGGTGGGACCCCTTTAAAATTTTTTTTTTTAAATTTTAATGAACATTTACAGAGACTTTGGATTTCCATTCATTCATTGTTGCACACTTTCCTCCCTGCCCACTACTCCCCCCAGTTCCCTTTTCTCTTTGAAAAGTTAAAAAAAAAATTCTTTCATTGTTACACAGTCCCCCCACCCCACCCCCTTGTCCACTCTACTATGCAACTTTTATTCTGGACTCTTGTCTTAATGATAATATCTAACCATATAATTCTCTTAAACTGTTCTCTCCCTCGTCTGTTTCAATGTAGTATACATAATATTTATCCCCTCTTAGTTTTCCCCCAGCCCTGGTATGAGTCCCGCTTTACAGCAGTGGCACTGTGCAGTATTTGTCCTTTTGTGACTGAAATATTTCAGCATAATGTCCTTCAGGGTCACCCATTTTGTTTAATTCATGAATTCTTTGCTTTTCAGTGCTGTATAACATTCCAGCTTGTAAATATACCACAGCTTCTCTATCCATTCGTCTGTTGATGGTCACTTGGGTTGTTTCCAACCCTTTGCTATTGTGAACAAAGCCGCAGTAAACATGGATGTGCATACATCTGCTTGTGTGGCAGTTCTGGTTTCTTTAGTGTATATTCCCAGTAGTGGAATTGCTGGGTCAAATGGTATTTCTATTTGCAACTTTTTGAGAAAGCACCATACTGCCTTCCATAGTGGTTGCACCATTTTACACTCCCACCAACAGTGAATAAGTGTTCCAGTTTCTCCACAACCTCGCCAACATTGTTGTTTGCTGTTCTGTTAAATATTGCTATTCTTACTGGGGTGAGATGATATGTCATAGTTGTTTTGGGAACTTCTCTCTAAAACAAAGCTCCCCTCCTTCACACTGCCCACATTCTCAAGCGTTAAGATCTTTGTACTGACAGGAGGTTTTGCAGCCACCAACGGGTCCAGTAGTGGCATCATAAGCAGGGCTCAGACACACTTTGTAATGGCACCGTTTGGCTGCCTGGCTTCAATGCCTGCTTTTCCCAGCACCCTCTGTGAGGAAGCACCTCTAAAGCGGCTGGCCTCAGAGCTATGCCCAGACAGGTTCTCTGTGCAGGAGGATCCTAGCCTTTGTGCCCGGCCGTGGGGGCTTGAATTTTCTCGAGGAAATTGATGATGTTCCGGCTGCTGGGTTTGGTCGTGAAGGTTATGCTGCTGCTGACATTCCTGGAGTCCTCAGAGCAGACAGCGTTGTGCTCTCGACTAAAATGCGCTCATAATAAGTTTTCATATGCCGGAAAAAGAAGTAAAACGGAGCTCCTTAGCTATTGGGGGAAAAGGGGGATGTGACTTGTACAGGATGTCACAAAAGTGGAGTGGCTGTGAGGTCTTCGTGCCTGGCTGGAGATGGGCAGGTGGAGGGCTTTATTCTGGCAGGTGGACTCCCCTCTTGCCCACCCCACCCAGACTCAGAGTCTTCAGCTCTGGGAAACCCCCCCATCTTGGGGGTCACCCTTTAGCTGACTGGGCAGCTGGAGGCTGGGGCTCATTCCTTCAGGGGCACTCAGGCCAGCTCCCAGTTGTTGTAAGCACACCTCTCAGGCCTCCATCATCTGCTTTTCCAAACATCCTCTCCATCTATCAATGCAGGAAATCAAAGCACTGCCTGTTGGGCTCACAGACCAAACCTGCGCATAAATGGCGGGTCCACCCAGGCCTCCAGGCTGGCCCAGGGCGGGAGGGCACACCACAGTGCTAGCGAGAATCCTCTTAGTACGCCCAGTTCCCAATTCGATTCGTGGAGTGCTTTCCCACCCTCATGGGGATGAACGCATTTAGCTCTCATCATGATTTCAGGGGGCAGGGAGAGGCTTAGTCCCATTTCTCAGATGGGCAAGGCTGAGGGTCAGAAAGAGCAAGCCTGCGCTGTGAAACCAGGGCCTCTGACCCCACGTCACGTGATCTTCCCAGCAGGCAGCTGCACTCTATGCAAGAGGAAATCGTGCAGAGAGGTGGCGGTGAATGCTAGGTCGCTTAGCAGTGTGTGGAGTGCAGTTTATACAAGCACCACAGCTCCTCTGAAGAACTTGGGGTGACTCCCTGGAGCTGTGAGGTGAAGCCCAGACTTTCACATTGGCCTGTGATGCACATTGTGAGCATCCTCGCTCTCCTTGCACACTTATCAGGATCACTCATGGAGGACAGATTTTAGCAAAAATTCCAGACTAAGGATGGTAGGAAGAAAGGCCTGGCAATTAACTTCTGAAAGAAGAAATGCTACTGCTTTTCTGCCCTTCGTGGGAAGGCAATGCTCAGCATCTGCAGTAATGACCATGAGCGTGGCTCCTACTGGACAGGCTTTGTCCTCTCAGACAGGGCAGCGCTGGCTGATCACATTCACCAGCAGCTCCACGGGTGACAGAGCCAGTCTCCTCCCTCGAGATTTACAGCCTCTGGAAAACCAGCAGGTCAGTGAGGCCTTGGTCTGACTCGGCAGCAGTGAGGTGTCCTAGTTACAAGGGGTTACCATCCGCCAGAGGACCTGGTGGCCACTAACACACCAGCTCTGCCCTTTCAAGGACGCAGAAAGGCCTTCAGAAAGGAAGTGAGTGCTGATGCCTGCCCTTCAGGGTGTGCCTCTGCTGCCTTGTTCTTGGTTTGGTATGGGAGGTGTGACCTCTTTGAGGCACGTGAGAAGGGCTGTGTCACAAGTCACAGGTAGAAAGCCCCTTCCCAGCCAAAGGAAGGCAGAAAAGGGGGAAGAAAGAGGAAAAGCCAGCTTCTGAACAGGCTCCCTGGGGGCTCCGCCCCACAACTTCCTGTTTTTACCCTGGGTCCTCATGTCTATTTTAACTCCTGTTTGAGTTGATGAAGAATGAAGAGGAGCTGAGGAAAGCTTTTGGGTGGAGGAAAAGGGCAGGAGGCATTGGCCAGAGAAGGATTCTCAGGAAGGAACTCCCACCACAGGAAGGAAAAGGATGAGATTGAAAAATTAATTTCATATAGTGGAAGTTGGATAGCTGTGTTTGTTGGAGGGTTTGAGAATAGAGCCGAGGAAATGCTGGGAACACAGTCTGGTTCGCATCTCTGTGTTTCCTTCTGACACACTTTCCTGGGGTGCCGTCATGAGGCAGCACCTGATTCTGCAGCGGGACTTGAGCCCGTAGCCCGCTCAGCCCTGACCTTCCCACAATGTCCACTGCTTGGAGAACAAGCCTTGTGCCAGGGTAATCGTCCAGGAAGCCAACACGTCACTCTCCACTCAGCCAGCGCCAACCCTGGGCATCTCTGTGTTGGTTTTGCTTTTGCTTTTCAAAAGCTTCTCCAATGGAAAATTGTACCTCTGGTTTTCTGTGTGCTGCCTTAGTTGGGGGAGTGTGTAGGGAGGGGTATTCTGGCAGTGAGGGATGATGAAGGCTTTCCTTGTGATGACTGTGGCCAAGAACATGGTTTTAGAGTAGAGCTGACCTAGGCTCAGGTTGTGTACCTGCTGGCACTGCATGGAGTGTTTCCCCTCCCTCCCACACCTCAGTTTCCTTGTCTGTGAAATGGGCACCCTTGCACCTCTCCCACACTGCGGGTTGTTGGGATTAGGTCTGTCTTCCTTTCCCAGACTCTATTACTCCAACGTCCCCGCTGGGCTCACAGTAGAGAAAGCAGTTGTGATCAAGGATGCTTCGATTCTTGGAGACCCGTGTGCACACCGTAGGACGCTCACGGGTTCGCTCTAGGACAGTGGGTTGTCAGGCCTTTCTTCCGAGGTGTCCCTGGGCAGATTCACACTTGGCAGTCTCTCCCTTACTTGTTTGCCTCAGCCCGGGCTGCTTCCAGTGCACAGTGAATGCCCCTTGGATGTGTGTGGAATGAAATTGGGGGCTTCTCTGCCTGTGCTGGGGTGCCTGTTTTGGTTTGGAGTCTCTTGTGTAGTGATAGGAATGGATATGTGTAAGTACACACACACGCATTCACTCACTCTCTCATCTAAACCGAGGGGAGGACGTGAGGCCATCCTGGCTGAGGGTCCAAGAGCATTTTATTGTGATTAAATATTTATCTGCTGCTTGTAATATGAACATGGCACTTTGCAGTGATGAAATGATGCCATGTAAGAAGGAAAAAGGCCTGAAAGCGGCTGGACCTGTGCAGGAGAGAGGGAGCCGGTGCTGAGGGTTGGGGTGGGGTGCATACACAGGCAGCGTGCAGGCATTTTGTTACTCAGCCACGTCCCAGGCCATGTTCGGAGATGCATCGGTGATCCACACAGTTACACTCACGTGTTCTCGGCCCTCATGGTGCTACTGGTCTCCACGGTGTTTAGAAAGAAAGTCCCTTAAGAGACTGACCTTAATCAAATAAACACACATTTAAAATTGCAAACCCTGCTAAGGGCTACAGAGGAAAGGAGCTGGGAGCGATGAGGTTGTGTAACAGGGAACATATTTAGCCTGAATCCTGGGAAGGAAGGTGTCCTGCACTAGCCAGGTGAAAGAAGAGGTGGAATCACAACAGAGGTGGGCATAGCATGTGCAAATGTCCTGGGATGGGAGCACTTCTCATTGCCAGAGGTGAAAGGTAACTAGTGTGGCTGGAGCATGTGGTTGGATGTTGAAGGCTGGATGTGACTTGCAAGGGCAGGCGAGGCAGGCTGCTCCAGGATTTGTGGGTTATGCTGCAGACCTTTGTCCTGGAGAGGTTGGGAGCACAAAAGAAGCAGCAAATTGGGGGATGGGGGTTCTGCAGGCCTAGAATCTGGGGAACAGGGGAAGGAAGTCTGGGGAACGGGGGAGGGAAGTAGGTCTGCTGCCTTCACCTGACTGGAAGCTGCCTGCATGGGCCTCCTAGGTATCTGGAAAATTCACCGAGGGCAGAAGAAAGGAGCCAAGATTCCCTATCTGGATGACAGTCTTCCTGGGCAGATGGGAAGGAGGTCCGGGTGAGCCTGTGCACTTGGAAATGCTTCTTTTCTGCCATTATTGTTTACCTAGGGACTTGTGAAAGAGTGCTCCAAAAAGCAAACCCAGCATTGCTCCAGGGTGCAACTTGAGGGAACATGTCTTTTCTTTCTCCAGTATTGTGGGGGAGGGAGAGAGGGAGAGGGAGAGGAAGGGACGGAGAGAGAGGGAGGGGGGGGGAGAGAGAGTATGGAGAGAGAGACAGAGAGATGCAGTGCTAAAATCTAAAGTCCAGGGATTCAGGCTCTTAGAAGGTTCTGGGACATTTGGGGCTTTGGGGAAGGGCAGAGAGAGAGGCTGGTGGTGCATGAAAGGTGGTGGGACCCTGTTCCTCATGCTTTGTGTTCTGATAGGTCAGGCATGGCTCGCTCCGGGGCTTTTGGGGGACCCATATGAGAACTTGGAGGCAGGGCGGCCCAGGGATTTGGTGGCAGCCTCTGCTCAGAGCTGTTCTGCACCTCACACATTCTTACCAGCATTGCAATCGTGTCAAAATACTGGTTCATTATCGCACTCAGTGGCGGAGTAAAGCCAGGGGGTTTGATGGTCCACATGAGCCATTCTGGGCTGGTTAATAAATACTACTCATTCTGAAAAATTGGGGAAATGTGTGTTTATGCTGGTGCCAAGGGAGGCACCAGCCAGACAGGTAGCTGGTGTCTGGCTGGACCCAGAGGAAGGAGATCTGAGGATGTACTTTGTGGTCCTGGAAAGATTGTTCTGGACATAGAGGCTGGAGCTGCAGAATGGGCTCAGGGATGGGCAGGAAAGTTCCTCGGCACCGCAAGACTGGCTGGGTTAGAACTGGAGGACTGGTTACTCAGGGCAGCAGGAGACAGGGGGGCAGGTGGCCCAGTGGGCTTCCACCTGTGACTGTGAGACCTGAAACAAATTATGTGAGCCCTTTGGGCTTTGTTTTCTCATCAGTAAAGTGGACATGATAAAAAGGATTATATCATAGGGTTGTTTTGGGGTTTAAATAAGCATACTTTTTAAAAAAAAGTGTGATTTTAATGAAACTTTACAGAAAAGTTGGATTTTCATTCATTCGTTGTTGCACACTTTCCTCCCTAGCCGCTCAGTTTACTTTTCTAAAAAAAAAAGCAAATTCATTCATTGTTGCATAATTTCCTCCTTCTCTCACCTAGTCCACTTTGCTCTTACTCTGGACAATTGTCATACAAATAATGCTTAGTCATATCTTCCTTTTAAACAGTTCTTTCCTTCATCTGTTCCAGTGCAATATACACTAATGAACCCATCTTCCCTAAGCACCCCCCAACCCCCATGTCAGTCCTGTTTGATAACAGTGGTATTATGCAATATTTGTCCCTTTGTGACAGATACTTCCCTCTGCATAATTTCCTCCAGAGTGACCCATGTTGTGTAATATTTTATGCGTTCCTTCTTTTTCAGTGCTGCATAATATTTCATTATGTGAATGTACCATAGTTTTTCTATCCATTTATTTGTTGATGGGCCCTGGAGTTGCTTCCATCTCTTTCATATTGTGAATAATGCAACAATAAACATGGGTGTGCATATATCTGTTTGGGTGACAGCTCTGGTTTCTTTGGGGTATATTCTTAGCAGTGTAATTGCTGGGTCAAATGTAATTGCTGGGTCAAATGTTATTTCTGTCTCCAGCTTTTTTGAGAAAGTGCCATACTGCCTTCTATAGCAGTTGCACTGTTTTTAACTCCCACCAGCAGTAGGAGTTCCAATCTCTTCACAACCTTGCCAGTATTGGTTGTTTCTGCTTTGTTAATCTTTGCTGTTACTGGGGTGAAATGACAGCTCATAGTTGTACAAGCACACTTTTCAAGTGTAAATTGTGCCTGGGGTTGTGTGCACAAAATATTAGTAACTTAACTCTGCTAGAAGGTGGAGAAAGAAGGTACATCACAGATGTCCTTAGATTGGAGAGTCTGGCGAAAGCCAGGGATCTTCCCTTCTGACTCGTGACACAGACACATAGCATTTTAAACCTAAATGTAAACCACTTAATTCTCCTTTTTCTGAAGTCTTATATAAAGTGACAGACTATTTAGGCTGACAAACTTTAAAACTAAAATGGAAATAGAAGAGGTTTATTTTACCTTCTCCTGGTCTCTCTCATGCAGAGCTCACCTTTTTGTGTTTGGATCCTTTTGACTGATGCATTAGGTGGAAGTCTTTCATTTTCAAGTTCTAAGGAGAGGCCCGCTGGGTAGCAAAGCCCCTCATTTTCAAATAACTAATTGTAAGTCTAATGATGGAAGCCGTGTCAAGCCGGCTGGTGATGGCTTGCAGGAAGCAGCACAACTTGGCCTACAGGAACTAAAAAGGTTTCTTTTCCCCAGTGAGATTGAGCAGCATCTCCATATTTCTCTTTTCTCAAGACTTGTAAATTCTTGTAGAATCACCGTAGGTCTGTTGTAGCTTAGATTTTCCTATGTTCTGATGGGTTGGGCAAAGGATGCTGAAAGCTGGGCTTGACGTGGACCAGCCTGCTGGGTTGTTTTTTTTTTACGTCTCTTTCTTTTTGGGTCATGCTCTTCTCCTGGGGTAGGGCGTGTGGACATAGTATTTTTTTTATAAAAAACCATCTTACTCTGGTTTAGATGAGAATTTGCATGCCCAAGTTAATTTCCTATCCAATAATTCATACCCAGATTGTTTCAGGGCATTATTTCTGTCCCCAGGGTGTGTCAGCTCTCTCCCCACTCCTAGCCCTCATTCCTGTTTGCAGTCCTGCAGTTTCTCTGCACCTCATTCCCTCCCCTTTAAGTGTTTTTCTTTCTTCACTCCTTAGGGTGCTCTGGTAGCCCAGTGAGGAAGGAGTTTTGTTACCATCCCAAAGGCTTGTGGTTCTAATCTACCACCTGCTTCACGGGAGAAAGATGGACAGTCTTCTCCCTTGCAATTTATTGCTTCTGAAAAGCCGCTGGGGAGGTTACCTGTGGGTCGGTTCTGACCCGAGGTACACACCAACCATCTTGTCTCTCGTCTGGCTTTTGGGCCCATGTTGCCTCTTTGGCCTTGTAGACTTGATTATTCTAAAGAGCACATCTCCTCACAGGCGTTATTGTTCAAGTCACAGGACAGGCCATTATTGGGCTGAGAGATGCTCCGGGAGTGGCTTCCACTCCAGGCGATTGAATCCCTGAGTTCTAGCCATGTCTCTATCCCAAGATTGTGGCTACCTTTTCTCTAGGGGTAAAATGAAGCTTTGGCCTTGGAACATTCCAGACCCGAGTTTCAACCCGCGGTGTGTATTTCCTCCTGCTTCTGTCCCATTTGTTTTGTAGTGTTAGGTACGTGAGCCTCACTCTTAGGCTTTTCCTGTTGAATTCCTTACTGAGAAAGAACTGGCCCAGGTAAAGCATGTGGTCCAGTGCTGGCACATAACAGACCTTCAGTAAACATCTCTATCGTTGCCTTCAGGCCTTGTGACTGAAAAGCCATGACTCTGTCCCCTGTTGATTCCTGTTTGTGTGTGGTAATTCCACTTCTGGAGCTCTTACCTTCCTCCTTGTGTCTCACACGGGTAGACCATCTTCCTGGGCGCCTTGTAGTTTTGGACTGTGGGTTCATCTTTAGTACAGTTGTATGCCTGGGAATGTTGTGTAGCTTGAGTTGACTCTAGAGCAGAAGCTTTGTGTAAAGGACCAGAGAGGTTACCTTTGCCCTGGCCTTGAGTCCAATTCAGCCAATGTTTGAGAGCAGTTACTGGTGCCAGGCCCTGGGTGAGGGCTGAGGGGTTCAGCTCTGGACTAAATCACAGGTTGTTTAGTCCTGTGCTGGAGGACACCACCCCATGGCCACTGTGCCTGAGACTTTCTTCTAGCTTAGAGGATCTCCGCTCCTCTGAGTGTCAGGATGGAATCAAGGTCAGAAGACAATGGGAATCACATTTTGACCAAGGTCCTGTGCCTGCTAGGCTTTGTGACCTTGGGTGAACTCCTGTACCTCTCCGAGCATCTCCCTCCTCAGCTGTAAGGTACTGAGTGATAGGGTTTCTCTCAGTGGCCGGTAAGATCGTGGCAGAACCCTTGGGATGGAGTAAGTGCTCAAGGCATCCCCCCTTTGTGCAGAATGTCTGCTTTGGGTCCCATTCTTGTGATAATGGCCTTGGAGGTAGCAGTTCTCAAGGATTCTCCCACTGGTACAGTTAGACAGGAGGATAGAGACCCATGCTCACTGCGTACAGCAGACATGTGTTGGGATATCTGCCTGGACCCTCTCCCTTCTTCTCGTATGGATTTTGCCAGGGTCCCTCCTGCCTCCTTCAGCTTTGTGACTCATCCTAGGGGAGAAGGGGAGCTGCCAGTCCCCTCTCTATCCCCTTGGCTGTGTTGATTGGTCCAAGGGAAGTCACGTGATTTACAGAAAGCCATCAAAACACTTTCTCAGGATTTTTTTTCACTTGGAGCAGAGAAAGGAGTCTGTTTTCTTTGGAGCTTCCTGGAGAAGTTGCAGAAACCGCATGAGAGTAGGGTAGCCAGGCTGCAAGGAGAGGCTGAGCTGAGGTGCAGCAGAAGACCCAGCTGTGGATTGTCTCTGAAGCCACCGTCTCCATCTCTTTATAGTTTGGTTACAGAAGCCCACCTCCTTTACCTGAGTAAGCTAGTTCATGTTAAATTCCCACTGAAACCACGAGAAGCATCCCCGGGACCTTGTCGTATCTCCCCACGGATGGTTCTGGAAGTTCTTAGCCACTCGATTCTGCACAACTAGATTTCAACAGAGGTGAGACAACCACGTCACTTCTGCTGTGTGATCTGGGGTTGGCCTTGCAAGTAGTACAGCTCATGTTTGAAGATGCTGGGACAGAGGGAGGCCACACATGCCATGACACGGCCTGGACAGAACCTCACAGCCTGCAGGACAGGCTTTCCCCACGTGCTCTGTGCCTTGGCCTCATTTATGTCAGTCAGTTACCCAGAGAAATAAGGTCTCAAGCTGAAAGGTGGCAGCAGTGGATTTTCCTGTTCTTTGAGCCTCAGCTCCTCTGAGAAGAGCCCCAGCAGGAGTCACCTCTTCTGCAGCCCCTCCCAGGTCTGCTCAGGGTCCACCTTTGAAAGGTGTCCCACACCCTCATCGATCTCACGCGTGTCTTGGAGTCCATACCCCTGTTGACATGGAGCTCAGTCCCCTCCACTGTGATCTCAGAAAATATCCTCTCACACAGGCCATCAATTCTCATTGTGCCAGAGCCACACACTAGCCCTGCTCCCATCTTTGATGCCAGGGTGGCCTTGCCCTGAGGTCGATGTCCTTATCCTCACACCAGAATAACTCACAGTTTGTGGGGAAGATGCTTCTTGCAGATGAATGACATCTGAATAAAAAGATGGCAGTGCCAGTACATGTCTGTTCTTTGAAGCCACTCGTCAGCTAGTGTACAGTCAAGTGTCAGGTGTCACTGGGGTGACTGGGCAGATGCTGACGCAGAGAGCTGTTTTCTCCAAAACCTCTAGCCCCGGTTTGGGCTCTCTGGTAGCCCCTTTCTTCTGCAGAGATGAAAGGAATGCTGGCCACAGCAGCTGGGGTTCTCCCATGTCTGAGAAAGCCCTGCAGCGGTGACTTCGCAGCTCACCTGAACTGCCTTGCTCACCTCAGCTCCAGTCTCTTCTCTTCTGAGTCCTGTGCTTGTGTTGGGCTATGATGGCTCTAGGTGGGCACTAGGGGACACTCCGGGAGAAGAGAGGGGTGATGGCTGTGATTGTGGCTCTCTGGTGGGTAAGGGATCTTACAATTAAGGTACTGCCCCTGGAGTCAGTCACCACCTGGGTTCAAATTCCATTCCCTCCATTATGACTGAGCCAGTCTTGTCCACTCCCTGAGCCTCAGTTTTATCATCTGTAAAATGAGATTGTTGAATCTACAACCAGGAGAGGATAAAATAGATGAATGGGACCTTCTAAGAATCGAATCCCTTTGCACATCCAAAAACTTCTCCAACAGGGTAAAAAAGGAAGCCTCAGATTGGGATAAAATATTTGGTAATGACATGTCAGACAAGGGACTTCCATCTAGAATTCATAAAATACTCGAGCACCACAAGATAATGGTAAATAACCCTATTGAAAAATGGACACAGGATATGAACAGACACTTCACCAAAGACGACATTCAGATGGTAAACACGTGAAGAAATGTTCAAAATCCATAACTCTTAAGAGAGATGCAAATCAAAACAACTATGAGATGTCATCTCACTCCAGTAAGAATAGAAAAATTTAACAGAACAGCAAACATCAAATGCTGGCAAGGTTGTGGAGAAACTGGAATCCCTTATTCATTGTTGGTGGGAGTGTAAAATGATGCAACCACTATGGAAGGCTTTAGGGCACTTTCTCAAAAAAGTTGCAAATAGAAATACTATTTGACCCAGCAATTCCACTACTGGGAATATACACTAAAGAGACCATAACCATCACCCAAGCAGATATATGCACACCCATGTTTATTGCTGTTTTGTTCACAATAGCAAAGAGTTGGAAACAACATAAGTGACCATCAACAGACAAATGGATAGAGAAGCTGTGATATATTCACACAATGGAATACTGTGCAGCATTGAAAAACAAGGAACTCATGAAATATTATGCAGATTGGGTGATCCCGGAGAACATTATGCTGAATAAAATATCTCAGTCACAAAAGGACAAATATTGCATAGGGCCATTGTTGTAAAATGGGACTGACATCGGGGTTGAGGGATAGCAGAAAAGGAGGGGAGGAATGATGTATTCTGCATTGAAACAGATGAGGGAGAGAACTGTTTAAAAGGGATATATGATTTGGTATTATTGTCATGACAGGAGTCCAGAATAAAGGCTGCACAGTGGAGTGGACTTGAGGGGGAGGGATTGCATAACAATGAAAGAGTTTTTCTTTTACTTATCAAGGAGAAGAGTGAATTGGGGGTCAGGGGGTGGGCAGGGAGAAAAGTGCAACAATGAATGACTGGAAACCCCAAGTCTCTATAAACTTTCATATATATATAAAAGCCATAGTTAAAGGGAGAAAAAAATGGATTGTGGAATTTGAGGAAGACAATAGAGAAGAGATGTTTCCTTTGTACAAGGCCTGGCATGTAGTAGGTGCTCAAGAAATGTTATCCAATCAATCCACTGCTTCCCTCTCGATATTCACCCTGGCTGCCTGTCCTACCCAGCCATGTGGATGTTTGCATGGCTTGCATGAGGATGTGATACTTCCTACCTCCATTTGACTCCCCCACCCACCTAGTAGACTTCTGTTCATCTGTCAAAACTCAGTGACACTACCAGAAAGAAACTCAACAAAGAGTCCGAAGAATTAAACCACACAATAAACCAATTTGATCTCACAGTTCTATATGGCTAACACACCTCCAAAATGCTCAGTATCTTCTCCAGTATGCATGGGCCATTCTCCAGAATAGATCACATTTTAGGTCACAAAGCAAGCATTAATAAATTTAAAAACATAGAAATAAAGTATCTTCTCAGACCATAATGCTGAAAGATTACAAATGAGTAACAAGAGGATAAAGGAGGAAAACCCCCATATATTTGCAAGCACAGCAACACTCTATTTACGCATGAGTGGGTAGTAGAAGAAATAAAAAATGAAATAAGAAAGTTTCTTGAAACAAATAACAATGAAAACATAACAAAACCTCTGGGGAAACAGCCAAAGCAGTAATTGGAGATCAATTTATAGCAATAAGCAAACACAGCAAAAGGGAAGAAAAAAAAATTGTAATTGATTGTTTAATCTCACATATCCAACAAGTTGAAAAATGAACAGCAGGAAAACTGACAGCATCTAAAAAAAATAATAAAAATTAGGGTAGAAATAAATGAAGTAGAAACAGAAAAACAATTGAAACCATCACCAAAACCAGGAGTTGGTTCTTTGAAAAGTCAATAAAATTGACAAACCACTAGCAAAACTAACAAAGGAAAAGACAGATAATCTGAGTTAGAGATGAAAGGGGTAATGTTGCAACAGAACCAACTAAAATGAAAAGGTTAACAATGGAACATTATGAAAAACAATACTCAAACAGATAGGGAAATCTAGAGGGAATGGACAAATGTTTAAAACTCACCACCTGCTTAAACTACAGACCGAAGTGGAATGTCTGAATAGACCCATTCCAAAAGAAGAAATTGAACAGGTAATAAAACAGCTCACAACAACAACAACAAAAAGCACCCTGGACCAGATGATTTTACTAGTGAATTTTTGCTAAACATTCAGAGAACTTTCACCAATTCTACATAAAATATTTAAGAAAATAGAAAAAGAGGAAATTTTCCCAAACTCTTTCTATAAAGCAAACATATCCTTGATATCAAAATGAAATAAAGACACCACCAAAATAGAAAACCATAGGGTAATATCTCTCATGAACATCGCTGCAAAAATCCTTAATAAAATCCTGGCCTGTAGAATCCAACAGTGAATCAGAAAAAGAATTCACCATGACTAAGTGAAATTCATAACAGGTATGCAAGGCTGATTCAACATAAGAAAACCAATCAGTGTAATTAATCACGTTAACAAAGCAACGCACAGGAACCACATGATCCTATCAATTGCTGCAGAAAAGGCCTTTGAAAAAAATCCAGCACCCTTTCCTGATTAAAACACTCATCAAAATGGAAATAGAAGGGAATTGCCTCAATAAAGTGAAAAGTACATATGCAAAACCAAGAGCCAACATCTTTCTCAATGGGGAGAGATTAAAGGCATTCTCTTTGAAATTAGGAACTAGGAAAGGATGTCCATTATAACTTCTCCTGTTCAGTATTGTGTTGGAAGTCTTGTTGTGCACTGTAGAGTCAGAACTGACTCATAGCTGAGCCTCCAGCGAATTTTCACAGGCAGTTAATTGTACGGGAGGAGATCCGCGTTGCAGCTGGTGGTCTCAAACCATGTGTCTTCGGGATTACAGTACAGTTTCTTGCCACTAGGACACCAGAACTCCCTTTGAACGTCTTGATGATAGCAATGAGGCAAGAGATGGAAAGAAGAGGTATCCAAATTGGCAAGTTGTTGTTAAGTGTCATCGAGTCACCTGTGACTCATAGCGACCCTATTTAAAAAGAGTAGGTAAAATTATCTCTGTATGCAGATGATATGATAGTACACTTAGAAAACTTCAAAGACTCGGTGAGAAAACTACTGGACATAGTTGACCAATTCAGCAGAGTGGCAGGATACAAGAGCAACATACAAAAATCAGTGGGATTTCTCTACAGTGACAAAGAGAATACAGGATAGGAGCTAAGAAACATAATACCCATTACAGTAGCTAACCACAAGATTAAATACTTGGGAGTAAATCTAACTAGAAATGCAAGAGACCTATTCAAAGAAAATTACAAAACATTACTACCAAAAAACAAGACGACTTAGTAGTTAAACATTGTAACAAAAATACTCGTGAAGAAGTAATATGATAGAATATTGATTATAATGTGTATAAGTTAATTTTATGTATCTTTTACCTTATTTTAAAAAATAAAGCAAACTAGGGAAAAACCCTCACAATGTATGGGAATTATAGAATGAAACAAAATGTGAGTGGAGGAATGTATGGAAACACAGTGTATGTAAATGAAACTATCTATATCTCTATCTCTCTATATCATATCTATCTGTCTATCTATCTATCTATCTATCTATCTATCTATCTATCTATCTATCTATCTATAATGTGTATAAGAATTGTGTATGCAAACCAATATAAAAGAAAACTAATTTTAAAACAAGAGACCTGGAGGAAATGGAAGAATATACCATCCTCATAGATAGGAAAAAAAACTCAATATTGTGAAAATGACAATTGTACCAAAGGCAATCTACAAGTTTAATGCAATCCCACTACACATACCAATTCCATTCTTCACTGAGATGGAAAAAAACAATTTGCAATGTCATCTGGAATGAAATAAAATCCAGAATTAGCAAAACACTCCTGAAAAAGAGATACAGGATAGGAGGCGTCTCACTTCCTGATATCAAATTCTGCTACGCAGCCATAGTGGTCAAGACAGTGTGGTACTGGTATACTGACAGGGACGTAAATCAATGGAATAGATTTGAGAACCCACAAATCAACTCATCTACCTATGTTCAACTGATTTTTTGACAAGAAGACAAAGTCAGTCAAGTGAGGAAGCGAAAGCCTCTTTAACAAATGATGTTTGCAAAATTGGAAACTCTCTGTAGAATACTTAAACAAGATGTATACTTCACAACATACACACAAAAAAAACCAACTCAAAGTGGATGAAGGACCTAGGAGTAAATCAAAGACTATAAAACTTCATCAGGAAAAAAAAAACCAACAAAACTTCATCAGAGAAAAGCTTAGAAGAACTCTAGAAGTCCTAACCCACAATATGAACAGTTTTCCAAGCTTCTTGAAAAACCTACAACCAGGAGACAATAAATTAGATTAATGGGACCTTTAAGAATCAAATCCCTATGCACATAAAAATTTTTCTCCAATAGGGTAAAAATAAAACCCACAGACTGGATAAAAATATCTGGTAGTGATATACTGATAAGGGACTCATATCTAAAATTTATAGAACACTACAGCACCTCAACAAGAAAAAAGTCAACAACCAATCACAAAAGGGGCACAGGATATGAACAGACACGTCACCAAAGAAGACATTCAGATGGCAAACAAACATGTGAAGAAATATTCAAAATCCCTACCTCTCAGAGAGGTACAAATGAAACCAATTATGAGATATCATCTCACCCCAGCAACAATAACAAAGTTCAGCAGAGCAGCAAATAAAAAATGCTGCAAGGTTGTGGAGAAATGGGAACCCTTAATTACGACTATTGGTGGGAGTGTAAAATGGTGTAATCACTCTGGAAGGCAGTAAGGCGCTTTTCTCAAAAAAGTTGGAAATAGAAATACCATTTGACCCAGCAATCCCACTACTAGGGATATACCCTAAAAGAAACCAGAGCTGCCACCCAAACAGATATATGGACACCCATGTTTATTGTTGCATTATTCACAATGCGAAAGAGATGGAAGCAACCCAAGTGCCGATCAACAAATGAATGGATAGAAAAACTGTTATATTCACACAATGGAATGCTATGCAGTACTGAAAAACAAGGAACTCATAAAATATCACATGACATGGTGACCCTGGAGGACATTATCCTCAGTGAAATATCTCAGTCACAAAAGGACAAATATTACTATGGCACTACTGTTACAAAACAGAACTGACATGGAGATGGGGGGAACTAGGAAAAGAGGGGATAAATAGTGAATATGGCATTGGAACCGATGAAGGAAAGAACCATTTCAAAGGAAGATATGATTAGGCATTTACAGTCCAGAATAAAAGGTGCATAGCAAAGTGGGGAAAGGGAGGAAATTATTCAACGATGAATGAATCATTTTTTAAAAGTTAACTGAGGGTGTAGGGAGGAAAATGTGCAACAGCGAATAAATGAAATCCAGCATTCCTGTAAACATTCATTAAAATGATAAAAAAAGGAATAATTTTTTTTTTTAAAAAAGAAAGGATAGAAGAACTCCAAACATAGTGACAACACGTATCTTTATGTCTTCCCAGTTGGAAACCCCTGCACTCCAACGAGCCCACACTTCAGCACTGTGTCGTTTCAGTCCATTCATTGCTGACCATCCACTGGGTTCCTAGAGGCTGTAAGTCACATGAGAGGAGATTACGATTCTTTCTCCCTTACAGCAGCTGCTACATTAGAACTGCTTACCTTTGGCTTGGCGAGAAACCAAGTTTCTCCACGGAGGCTAAGATTTTGAAGCTTTGTCTGACTTACTTACAGCACATGTCCGGGAAAGACCAGTCCTTGGAGAAGGACATCATGCTCAGAAGGGTGGAGGGACAGCGCAGGATAGGAAGACCCGGGGTGGGATGGATTGACATGGTCACTGGGGCAGGGGGAATAGGTGTGTCAGAGTCAACGAGACTGGCTCAGGGCAGGGCAGGGTTGAAAGTTGCTGTACACACAGTCGCTGTGGGTTGCAGGTGATTCGATGGCACATAATTACCACCACCACCTTTGGACTGACAGTACAACTCCTTACCGCTCAGTTCCCTTCTTATTTCTATAGCAGTATGTTTTCCCTGTTTCTGTGTTCGCTTTTCTGTCAACAGTAAGGACCTCCACTCTCGTGTAGTCTAGTTCTTCTACTTCAGTAACTCTTTGCACAACTCTCTGTCCAGGGCAGTGCTGACCCCAATAACCAGTGCAGAGAGTGGGATGCTCCCTTGAGCTCCAGAACAGGCAGTTCCTGTTACTGGGCACATTTAGCTCGCAGTAAAGCAGGAGGACGGTGGGAGGGGCTGGGCAGCTTCTGAGCTTTGGCCTGTCTACTTGCAACCCTTGCCTCGTGCATGGATACTGTGAGCCCCCTGAGGGCAGGGCCAGCCCTCCCTGTCCACCAGCGCAGTACCTGGGCATTACAGCCTGGCAGATCTCATACATGAATAGCTGCTTTTGCTGTCAGCCCTCTCATGCATTAGAAAAGGTAAGACATGTCCATTTTTGCCATTGTGGAAAACATAGATAAGCAAAAAGGAGAAAATATACCCACTCTTAAGATAAATCCTTCATTACAAGTTTAACAAGTGTAGAAAAGGACTGTGATACTATTGCACTCAGTGAATTGTCACAAACAACACGCTCAGGGAACCATTACCTGGACCAAGAAGCAGGCTCCTGCTCCCCCCATACGCCTCCTGGTCACTACTAGCCCCTCCCAGGGCTGCCACCAGCCTGGCTTCTAACAGTCCTGAGGCCTTTGCCTGGCTTTGGACTTGATGCAGTCCACCCCAAGTGTGTGTGCCCTTTGGGGTCTGGCTTCCTCGACCATCGGTCTGCTCACATGATTTATCCATGCTGTGTGCCGTTACAGTTCATTCATTCCCCTTGCTGTCCAGTGTTGATTTTCTTGTGTGAGCATGACGCAGTTCATCCATCCATTCTCCACTGATGGGTACTTGGGTGGCTTCTGGGGTGACACCTATAAACGAGTTCCACCTAAAATGTTGATAGGTGAGTGTCTCTTGGTGCAAAGGTGTATGTCGTTTTCTGAGTGTGTAGCAGCTATAAGGCATTTCCCCTCAGCACCTCCCACAGGGTGACCTGATGGTTCTGTGGGGAGGGCTGTCCTGTGGGATGTTGGACAGCATCCCTAGCTTCTGTCAACTAGATGACAGCCAGTACACTCCACCAGGTTGTGGCTGCCAGGAGTGTTGTCAGAGGTGACCACTCTCCCTGGAGGGGAGCATACGTGGAGACGGGGGTGCTAGATCATAAAAAGGCCAACGTTCAGCTTTAGTAGCTACTGCCAGTGATGTTCTGGCATGGTTGTACCGGTGTCTACCTTCATCAGCTGGCTGTGACCTCTTTCTGACTTTACATGCATTTATAGATGGTTTGCATATCAGTTTTATGTTACTGGAATCACGCTGTAAATAGTATCGCACTTACGACTATAATACATGATCTGGGCTTGCCCTTTTCCACCTATTCCTCCATACGTAGTCTTCATGCAGAACATGAAGTAAAGCAGTAACGTGACAAAGGCTGGAATCTGACCTGTCTTTGTAAATAGTGATGGCCTGGCTGTCAGTTTGAGGACTGAGGTGTACCTCGTTCAGGCCATGGTCTTTATGGTCCCTTGCTGTGTATCTGACAGCTGGACAGAGAAGAAATGTGACAGAAGGAGTGATGCCTTTGAGCTGCGGTGTTGAAAAGTGGACTATCCCATGGATCGCCGAAAGCACGCATAAAAGTTTTGGAGAACGTGAAGCAGAATGTTCCTTTGGAGGCAGGTGTGATAAATCTTCGTCCCACATAGTTTGGGCATGGCGCTAACAGAGACCTTCAGACAGCAGTGGGTCAGGTTTGCCAGAGAGGACAGGGTTCAGATCTGTTGTTCATGCAGTCGCCATAAGTCATACTCGACTCAGCAGCACCTAGCTAACAAAACAAAAGTGGTAGGAACACCTGTATTGCAACCGCAAAGGCATGTGGTTCGAATCTACCAGGTGATCCCTGGGAGAAGGATGGACAGTTCTGTGCGATTTACTGCCCCTGAAATCCTGCTAGAGGGTCAGCTGAGTCAGTTCCCACTTGGCAGTCCACGACAACGCGGTGGAAAGCACGTGATATGGTGCAGAGGACACTTAGGAGGGAGTATAACGTGGCTGTAACGGAGGAGTGGTTTGCTGTTTGTGATTGTTTTTGTTGTTCACTGATGTCAAATCAGAATTGACTCATAGCTGACTCTGCAGTGGGTGTCTAGAGGCTGTCATCGCATGAGAGGAGATTGCCCATCTTTCTCCCAAGGAGCAGCTGGTGGATTTGAACTGCTTTCCCACGAGGCTACCACTGTGTGTAGGACTTTAGTTTAATATCTGGCTCTGCTGCTTTCTAGGGGAGCTCTGGTGGTGTAGTCTGTAGGGAGCTGAGCTGTTAACCCAAAGATCCTGCCTCTGGTGATTCGAATCCACTAGTGAATTCTCAAGAGGAAGACGGGCAGCTTCCTCCCAGGTGGTTTACAGCCCCAGAAGCCCAGTGGAGGTCAGCTGTGATCTGCCTGCTTGACAGCAATGAGTCGAATTTGCCAGGTTATACTCCTGCTGTCTGGTTACGTGACATTGGCCAGGTGACATCATCCCGCTGTCTCCTGTTTGCTCCTGTGTAGCCGGTAGCCAGACCTGCCCCTGATAGGTGGATGGTGACACGGTGGATACCCCTGAGGGCATGTGTCACAGGGCCCAGCACAGAGACAACTGTGGGGTGTATTTTAGTGACCAAAGAGTGTCTTTACGGGAGGCACCTGCCGTTTAGTGTCAGATGGCAGTTTTATTAATACAGAGCTAAGCAGGATGTCCAGTTTTCATTTCAGATCAACAACCAACATTCATTTATGTCCAGATAATTTCATTACATCCTATTTTCATTTCATTAAAAATTTTGGAGCGTTGTTGTTGTTGTTGTTGGTTGTTATGTGCCGTCGAGTCGCCTGCGACTCATAGCGACCCTATGTACAACAGCCCTAAACTCCGCTCTGTCCTGTGCCAATCGCACTCTCTCTGACACTCCCAACCCAATTATCCCAGTCACTGAATCAATCCACCTCATAGAGGGCCTTCCTCTCCTGCGCTGTCCCTCCACCCTCCCAAGCATGATGTCCCTCTCCAAGGACCGGTCTCTCCTCACAACATGTCCAAAGTATGTTAGACGGAGCTTCAGAATCCTTGCCTCCAAGGAGCCACCCGGTTTAACCCTTTCCAGGACAAATCTGTTTTGTTTTCCTAGCAGTCCATGATACCCTCAATACTCTTCTCCAAGCACCACAGCTCAAAGGCATCAATTCTTCTTCTATCCTCCTTGGTCATTGTCCAACTCTCTGATGTATAACAGGTGATTGCGAAGACCATGGCCTGTATCAGACGCACCTTAGTCTCCAGAGAGACACCACTGCTCTTCAGCACTTTGGAGAGGTCCCTAACAGCAGACTTTCCCATGGCAATGCGCCTTTTCATTTCCTGGCTCCTGCTGCCAAGACTGTTGACTATGGAGCCATGCAAACTAAAGCTGGAGCATACTTATACCAAAATAAGGTATTTAAGTTTATTTTCAGAAGTCATGTTTACTTGAGCACCTGCACTTCTTTCTGGTAACCCTTTAATTCCGTTTGTTCTTGTTCCATGGAAGTGGTGAGAAGCATCCTGGGAGCTGAACCTTGGCAGGGAGTTGTGGCTTCCACGGTGGGGTGCTCATCGGAATGACCTGGCGGCTTGTTAAAGACACAGGCCCCACCCAGGACCTGGGGAAGCCTTGTCCCCTGGGCTGGTGGAAATGACTAAGCTGTGACAAGAAGGCAAACAGGCACAGTGTTGCCGTGCTAGGTGTCAGGCAGGGTGGGGGGAGCTCTTCCCCTTGCTGCCCTCTGTCAGGTCAGCTCTCTTCTGTGACTGCAACTAAAGCACCCAGGCTGTCCTGGCCTTCCCAGGAACATCTCAGGCCCAGGACCTTCTGTCTGGACAGGGGCTGGGGAGGTGCACCCCCTTGGGCTGCCCTTCACCTCAGCCCAGCTGCAGCTGAGGGCTTTATTGGAACCAACAGCTGGTTCCAGTAAACTTGTGCAGAAGGGGAGAAGGGTGGTGTGGGTACACTCACCGGAGGCATTGATTTCTGTCTGGTGTTCTTGGAATGCCTGTCAGGAGGAAAACAGGCAACAGGTAAACAGCCATGCAGGCCAGCAGAGCAGGGCCTGGGGAGGGCCCGCTCACCTCCAGGTACTGCCAGGGTCTGGCAGCCGCAGCAGGTGTGGTGGCCTGGGCCCAGGAAGGAAACCCACTGAGAGTAACTCTCTGAGGTAACTAGAGGGAGGGAAGACTGAGCCTGGTTAAGGGCAGGGCTCCCAGGACTGGCAGACTCTGCGACCTGGGCTTCATTTATTCTGGGCCAAGGCTGCACGGGGCAGAGGAGACACCTCCTCCAGCCACAGCCTGCCTGCACCCTTGCCCGCAGGAGCTGCTTGCTCCTGACTTTGGAGGGCAGATCTGATTTCTGTTCCATCCCAGCCCTGCCCGGCACCCCAAAGCCGCTGGTCACAGCCCATCCCAACTGTTCACAGAATGGCTTTGCTTTGACGAGAGAGGCCAGAGGGACTGCAGGCTCAAGAATCTGTTATTATTTAGGAGAAGGTCCAGGTGGTCTTTCAGAGTTAGCAGACAGGGCGTTGACTGGCACAGCACCTGCCGGGGCAGAGACAGAGTGGCCAGGAGTGAGGATGAGGCCTGGTGCATCACTGGTGACATGGCGAAGGCCTGGAGACATAGTGGTCCTGGAGTAAGGCTGGGGGTCCTCTGGTGCATCACTGGTGACATGGGGTGGGGTGTAGACAGAGTGGCCAGGAGTGAGGCTGGGCCTTGATGATATGGATGGGGGTGGAGACACAGTGGTCCTGGAGTGAGGTTGGGGGCCCTGGTGTATCATTGATGACATGGGGCCCTCATGAGATGGACAGTATTTGGGTACAAGGTGAGAAATACTTGCTCTCTTTCTTTGTCCACTTTTTGTCTTCCATGGCCTTTATGGGAAAGAACAACTTAACAAATGAATCTGTGTGTTGAGTGCTCACTGTCAGCCAAGCCCCGGTCTAGGCTGGACGCTAGAGCCCCTGCCCTTGGTGCCCACTGGTCTCGTCATCTGATTCTTAGGTTCAGGGCTCAGGGCAGTGATGCATCTGCCCCAGGGTCACTCGGCAAGAGGCCCCTGGCACGTCCCACTCTCCCTAGTCAGTGAGCCAGGCCATCGCGTTGGATCAAGTGGGAAGTGGAGTGGCTGCCAGCAGCCTCACTGTGTTGTCCCTGGGTGGGTCATGGGTTCCACATTGGAACCCTAACCAAACGGTCAGCAGTTTGAATGACCAGGCGTTCTTTGGGATAAAGATGTGGTCGTCTTCTCCTGTATGGAAAGGTCAATGGCAGGGGGGTTTGGAGTGGGTGGGTGGGAGAAGGACACTGTGTGCCAAGGACGGAGGCATCAGTATCATCATGTCATTGTAAAATTGAGAGACAGAGTCTCAAGAGAAGTGAATCCATGGTCCCTAAAGTCACGCAGACTTGGGATTTGAAGCTGGCACTGTGACTTTTGTTGCAGACCAAGGGTCCCAAAGAATAGAATAATTTTATAATTATTAATAAAGAGACAAACAGCCAGGAATGAGATAGAGCAGAGAGCGTAAAACAGGGGGTCAGCAGTTCTCGACTGAAGACCTCAAGCCATGCTTCTCTGAGTATTTATTTAGAATCACAAGGAAGTACAAAACAAAGGATAATGGTGAAGTCTTTTACAGATAAGGCCAAGTTCCTCTTTATGTTAATCTCAAGAGGGAGGGATTCATTTGATACAAACTACGAACAACGTTGATTCCTAAGGAATGCCCCAGTGTCACAAGGTGACCTTCAGCTTGTAGTAAGCCTCCCTCATTTCCCGATACAGCATTTGGTCTACTATTATTAAATTTGATATTCGGCTTCCCTCTACTTTGAGCCCCATAGCCTGTGGGCCTGTGTGGAGAGGCGGGTCTTCATATCATTTTCATAAAAGTCGGAGGTGTGCAGTTGCAGGTTCTGGTTCTCCATTGACGTCCTCTTGCCCTCAGTGCACAGCACCCAGCATGACAACAAGCAGATAGCAGCAGTTCCAGCAGCTGCCCTCTGTCGTGCTTGGGCCTGATTCCCAGGCTCCCCTCCTACGAGGAGAAGACCGGCAGACCTTCAGACCCGCAGGTGCTTCCTGTCACCATTTCAAGAGTGAGAAGACAGGTGGGGACAGGTGGAGGCAGTTGCCCCAAAGCTGGGAAGCTCACGTGGGAAGGAAGTTGGCACAGCTAGGACTTGAACTCCCTGTATCTGCATAGTACAAAGAACCATAGCAGTTCTCTCAGCAGCTGCTCTGAGGAGCTGACGGCGGCTTCACCCCCTTTCTGGGGTCTTTCAGAAGCTCAGAACAAGGAGGCGGCTCGCCGCAGCCCTCAGTCCTCCAGCCTCCTCCTGTTTCCGATCTCCTCTCTGGGACTTAAACGGCTGCTTCCCAAGACCTCCTCATCAAGCACCAGAATAAGGATGCCAGGGCCAGTCTCTGCTGCCTGTGTAGCAGGATAAAAACTCTGATGTGGCTAAGTGGGTATCTTTAAAAAAATCAACAGCGAAACCCCCTTATTTACTCTGCTCATGTTTTATGGGCTCTGACTCTCATTGTTGTTGTTGTTGTTTGATGCCGTCGAGTCCTAGACGACTCATAGCGACCCTATGAACAAACAGCCTGAGCACTGTTCGTACATAGAGTTTCCGGAGGCAAGCCATTTCGGAAGTGGATGCCGCTCCTGCTTCCAGGACTCTCATAGAGGCTGTGATTTAATGTCGAAGAGTCTAGAGGTTGATGAGGAAGCCCGCCGCCCCACTGGCCACTCCTGCTTCCCTCTCCAGCAGCTCTACTGCGTCAGAGGGTCCCTAGCCTGAGCTGCCTCGAGGGCCTGTTCCCACCTGCAGAACGCTGCCATGCCTCTCTTGCCCCTTATTTATCTTTTCCTTCTCTACCATTGAAGGAAAATAATTTATTAACTTGGAAATTAGAAATAAAAGCGTTCTCAAGCCCCATAGTCTCCTGAGGCCCTGGCCAGCCTGCCTGCTGCTGCCTGGGGAGCTGAGAGGTGCCTCTGGGGGGCAGGCTAATGTATTCACAGCCACGACACTAGGGCCCCGGGTGTCTCTAACCCCACCCTCCGGGGACCAGCGGGGCCATGCCATTGACCTAGCTCGCTTGGACTGCTGCCCTGGTCTGAATCCATCAGGCCCACTCGTCCCACACTTGGACCACTGAATCATTTACAGTCCCGCAGAACAGCGAGGATGGGTCACCGGAGTTCATGGGTTAATAACAGGTTTGGTTTTCGATGTCAGCAGCTCTCTTGATAAGGTATGAAAGAATCCTATTCTGTTGATTAGATTTTGAAATGGATCAATTTTTAATCAGCCGAACACCTGACTCACTCAATACGCGTTGCATTGTGGAGACAGGACGGAGGCTGGCTTTATTTACAGGAGTGTTTGTTTTGGGGGGGACCATACGCAAATTCCCTCCCATGTTCCCTCCTCCTGCAAGAAATTGACCGAATTATCTCTACCTCAAATGGCCACGTTTGATTCGCCTTCTGATTAGTTGGGAAATCCATGGGTCTGTTTAAGAGATAAGAACAGCCGCTAAAGGCTTGATTTAGTCATCCGTGGTTATTGATGGGGGAAGCATTTATTTGCCAATGAAGAAATTTTGCTTAATGTAACGGCAAGGTAGAACAGAGGAAACAAAAGGCGATCCGAGTGTGCCCGGGCCAGCAGGCCTGTGAGCTCTGAGAGCTGGCATTCATAGCCCTGACAGTGGAGATTCCCAAAACGACGATGTGGAAATGGGCAGAGGAATAGATGTGTGCTGGGGCAGGACGAGTGCGTGTGTGAAACGAGTGTCCAGTACAGGAGCCGGGCGGTAGAAGGACTGGTGTGTGTGAGTGTGAAATGGAGTGAGTGTCCAGTGCAGGAGCCGGGCGGTAGAAGGACAGAATGTGAGTGTGAAATGTGTGTCCTGTGCAAATGTCGGGCAGGAGCAGGACAAGTGTGTGTGTGAAGCGTGTGTCCAGTGCAGGAGCCGGGCGGTGGCAGGACAGAGTATGTGTGTGTGGAGTGTGAAATGGAGCGAGTCTCCTGGTGCAGGAGCCAGGCGGTAGCAGGACAAAGTATGTGTGTGTGGAGTGTGTGTCCAGTGCAGGAGCCGGGCGGTAGCAAGACAGCGTGACTGTGGACATGCTGCCCACATGGAGCACGCACGAAATGAAAGCCCCGGGGTTGGACAGGACGATGCCCCACAGTCTGGTGGCTGGTTTTCCAGGAGAAGGGCTCCAAGGTGTTTCTGGGTGGACTTGAGCCGCCGACCCCGTGAGCACATCCCTCTGTGTTCCTTGGAGACTGCTGTTGCTGTGAGGTGCTGCAGAGCTGACTGTGACTCATGGTGACCCTGTGAACACCAGAACAAAGCAGGGGCACAGCTTGTTAGTATACGCAGTGCTGCCTTTGTGTGTCGTTGAGCCCCTGCTGACGCATAGCAGAGCTTCCCTTCAGAGGCTTAAGTCTCACAGGAGGAGATTGCCCATCTTTCTCCCAAGAAACAGCTGGTAGACTTGAACTGCCTGTCTTCAGTGCAACTCCTTACCCATTAGCTCACCAGAGCTTCATAGGTACAGGTGCTGATCTACCTACCTATATAAAACATATGAAATTGGACTGCCAACGCAAACATGCGTGGTTTGAATCCAGCAGGTGCTCCATGGGAGCAAGATGGGCCGTCAACTCCCATGTGATTTATTGCCTCTGAAAATCCAGTGATGTTCATCTATGAGTTGGTGCCAACTTGATGGTATCCAACAACAATATGTGTGTGTATCTCAGCGGGATAATTTCTATATAGGTTTCTGTAGGACACAAGTTCTGTTTTAGCTTGTCATTGAGCCCCTGTGTGGCCCGCCACCTCACCCAGAATCATGTCCTTCCTCGGGGTCTGTTCCTTGATGACGTTTCCAAAACACAGAGAGAATCCTGTCATCTTCTTTTTTTTCCCGGGGTACCCCCCCCCCCCCCGCCCCGTCTTCTCTTCTAAGTAGCAGAACTCAGAGGTCATACATCTTTCAAGACTTCAAATTGGAACTGACCCATAGCGGACCGTTCAGTGGGTTTCTGAGGCAGTAATTGCGTAGGAAATGACTGTCCATCCTTCCGTGGAGCAGCTGGTGGATTTGGATCATGTGGCCTTGAGACTTCAGTGTAGCTTCTTACAATGAGGCCACTTCAAGACTCTTCAGAGTCTCCAGTTCCAAATGAAGGGAAGTTGGGGGAGGCCCTCAGGTAGGAGAGAGCACATGCAGAGGCCTGAAGGAGCAGGTGACTCTGTTGGGACTGGAGAGACCCTCAGGAAGGAGAGAGCATGTAGAGGCCTGAAGGAGCCGGTGACTCCTGTTGCGATTGGCTCCAGGGCAGCAGGAAGCTGGAGAGGTCAACAAGGTGGATCCAGCTGGAGCAGAAGGGGTGGGACTATACCAACAGGGCACTGAGGAGCCACCAAGAAACTTCGACTCGAGGGCTGACACTCACAGGAGAGGCTCGCGGTCTGTGCCAGCCATCCTGGAGAGGTGCCGAGGGCTGGGGGTGGTGAGGACACCTGGGTGGCCCCTCTGCAGGCATCCCAGGAGGGGAAGGTGTTGCTGAGACCAGCAGTATCTGCACAGCTGCAACAGCCTTGTCGGTAGGAGTGGCGCTGTAGACAATGCGTCTGGACGCCTCCTCAAACTGAGAGACTGGGCAGGGCTGACACAGAGCTTAGAGGTGTGAGCTGAGGTCAGAAAGAATCTCAGCACTGCTCCTACAGGCTGGTGACCTCAGACATTCACTCTGCGTGAACAAGCAAGTTAGAGCAGCTTTGACCTAGAACTTTGGGGAGGGGATCTCAAGAAACTGCCAGTGTTCTCCTTTAGGAAGGAGGACTCCTGGTAGTGAGGGACTGACTGTCTTCCCTGCTCTCCTGGTTACCTCTGAGTTTGTACCCCAGGCCTGTTTATCCAGTCTAAACTGTCCACGCCATTTGTGATGCCCTTTGAAATACAGTGCAAGGAGCAAGGCCTGCATTACCAGCCCATTTTGCAGATGAGGCTTGGCAAGGCGTGGCCACTAGCTCCCAGGGACAGAGCTGCTGCACAGGGCAGTTGCAGCCTCTTCCTGGCACAGACCCTCACTCCTCCCTGCTCCACTTGTTCTCACAGCTGTAGGTGGAGGAGGTGGACTCCGTGGGACTCCGGGGAGATGAACTTTCCCAGCTTGAGTAGCGATTTCTCATTCCCCAGTGCTCTGCTCCCAGGAACCATCGATTGGGCAGCTTACTTTATTAACTTAATCGCAGCACATCCCTCAGCGTGGCTGCTCTTGTTCCTGCTGCTGTCATGGGGCAGAGGGCCTGTCCACACCACGGACGCATCTGTGGGCTTCAAGTGTCCTTGCAGCCGCTGGGGCTGGGTGGGAAGCATCACCTTACAGCTGTCATTGGTGACAGCATCTGACCCAGACGTGACACACAGGAATTTCTCACTGAGACATTTCGGTGGAAGGAGCCATCTGACTTGTTCTTGGAAGGCCCGAGTTATTGCCTTGTACATCTACTTGCTTGCTGGGTAACCTTCAACAGGTCATCTCTGTTCTCCAGGCCTCAGACCCTTATCTGTAGAATGGGAATGACTACCAGACCTGGCCCCTGCTTGATCCCTAAACAAGTACACTGCACTCCAGGCCTGCGGGCTATCCCCGTTTGACTCACATGCTGGCATCGGTCCCCCTGCGCTTTGTCTGGACTTTATTCAAAAGTTACCTGCTTGGGCTTTTCCTGGTCACTTGAACCGGAATTTCATAAAAACAAAACAAAAAACCCAACCTTTCCTTTCTCCTTTCTCCATCTTCTCTCTCTCCCCTCTTTGCTTATCTTTCCTCCTTCCTTGGCACTTAACAGACTTGAACATGTATTTTACTTAGTTATCTTGCTCACTGATTCCCCCCATCAGAGTGTCAGCTTTAGAAAGGCAGGAATTTGGGTCTGTTAAATGCGCCTGAGCACCTACAACAGCGCTTGACACACTGTAGGTGCTAAGTATCTTTTGCATGAAATATGTTCATATGATGTAAGCTTTCAGTTCAATGCCTTGTACATAGCAAGCACTCTGCAAATGCTATTATTACAAATACTACTGCTTAATAATATTAATATTAAGGGAATTCTGGTGGCTAATTGCTAAGGAGCTGCATTGTCAAACCCAATAGCTGTTCCACAGGAGAAAAATGGCAGAATCCTCCCGTGCGATTTACTGCCTTTGAGAACCCACATCCAGAGGGTCAACTGTGAGTGGGTTCCTGCTCAGCGTCCTGTAACAGCGTGGCTGTGCAGAAGCTGGCCAGTCAGCACTTGCTTCCCTTGTTTGGGTTTTCATCTAGCATCCTTTTATTTAACATATTTTTTATAAAATCACTTTCTTGTGAGTAGAAACCCTCTGTATGACCACAGCATGTCATTTTCCCATTTTCATGTGTTCAGTTCAGGGACACTGATTGTGTTCCTCGTGTTGTACGACCTTCACTGCTCTGTTTCCCAGCATTCTCCATGCTCCAGACAGTGGCCCTGAACCCATGTAGTAAGACCTTCCCATTCCCCCTCATCCCCTGCCCTGGCAACTGCTAGGAAACATTTGTGTCTGCACCTTTGCCTGTTCTACGTACTTCTCATCAAAGACTCAAACTTGGGCTTAGTGCCATCTGAGTTCATATAACTGAGCCCCCAAAGGGTTTCCGAGGCTGTAAACCTCTCAAGGGAGATGTTGCCAGTCTCTCCTTGAGGAGCAGCTGGGGGATTTGAACCTCTGGAGAGGCGTGGCCTTTGGATTAGTGGCACAGCCCTCTTCATGGTAGGATGAGTCACCCATGCAGGACTTAGTTTTAGTCCAGCCACCCACAAGATGTGTCACCCACCGGAAGGTGATTCTGAAGCTGGCTGACCATAAAACAGGATGAGTGTTCGGGACAGCTGGGGGTGTGGGGATGGAATTCCCAAAAGTGAGCTGTGGTGATTTGGTGGTGAATTCCTTACTGACTGACAGCTTCCTCGAGATTCAGCTCACTGGCGGGGAGTCAGGTCTACTCATAGCCTCATAACAACCCAGTAAGCACAGTGGGACCACCCCATGGGATTTCCCAGATGGTGCTCTTTATGGAAACTCCCAGTCATTGATCCTTCAGTTGACCTTTAACCTGCTACCCCAGGGCTTCTTCCATAAAGATTGACGATCTTGGAAACCCTACAGGGCAGTTCTGCTCAGCCCTATAGGATCACTGTGGATGTGGAGTTTTGGTTGAGCACCAGTGTGCACTGGTGTCCTGTGTGTGGGGCTGTGGTATGCAGAGCACTGTCCTGAAAAGGCCTAACACGTCGCTTAACAGTCCCCACTGCCTCAAGTCAGCTCCCTCTCCTGTAGGCCTCTACTGGCCTCTGGACCTGTAATTGTCCCAGGTCTCGAGGCCCTCTGCAGGCCCCCAGAGCTGTAATCCTCCTGGGCCTGCAGGTCCCCAGGGCCGTAATCCTCCCAGGCCTGCAGGCCCTCTGCTGGCCCCCAGGGCTGTAATCCTCCTGGGCCTGCAGGTCCCCAGGGCCGTAATCCTCCCAGGCCTGCAGGCCCTCTGCTGGCCCCCAGGGCTGTAATCGTTTTAGTAGGAGTGCAGTGTCTCATCACTTTTCCTTGGAGCCGGTGGTACGTTCACACTACCAAGTTGTTGGTTAGGATTTTCCCTTCTGGCCTCAACAGAAAGGCCTTCTGTACCCTCTCTCTCCTGTTGCTGCCCAGCATCCTGCAGGGTCCCACAGATACCCGGTCAGCCTCAGCACTTGCCAACCTGTGGCTGCTTTGAGAGTTGGATTTTAAATTCCTCCGTGCACCGCTGAGGAGAACAGACTTTTCTCCCAAGTCCAATTTGAATCTGGCACCCCCACCTGCACCCTTCAGAACAGTGCCCAGGCCACTACGGAAATAGTAAACAGGAGGCGGAGGCCAGGCGCAAGTGGTCTGTTTTAATTAGAACATTAAAGTATCTTAACGCTTACACTTTATATTTTTGTGAACTTGATTATATAGCATTTTAAATACCTGTGAACGTTTTAAGGCCTCTCAGCAGTGAATTATTTACAGTTTCACAGGAAATGTCTATTTTAGAAGCAGGACGGCATGAGCCGGCTTCGCAGCGATGTCTGCTCTGTATAATGAGCTGCCTTGGGGAGGGTGGGTGGCAGACGGGCCAGCCCTGCTAGTGCCCAGAATGCCCCGCTGTCACTGCCCACCCTCCTGGAGACCCCGCTGTGGCTGAGTATGTGGGGAGACCCCGAGGCACAGAGGTGTCCCACACCCATCGTCCCCAAGGCCTCCCATCAGGATCTCTCTCTGTGTCCCCTCTCAGCTCCTCTCATGCCCATAGTAGCCTCCTTGTGTGATCCAGCCTTCTGCTCTCACTCCTTCCAAGGGACATCTTCCTCTCAGTATCCAAAGGGGGCTCCTCAAAGTGCAGATTCATCATGTCTTCCACTTTTCTGGAAGCGTTGACTGTGCTGATCAGATTTCTGCAGGCTAACCTTCATGCCCACCACAGCTCAATCACATGGACTTGTTAACATTTCTTTTTTCTCTTCATATTTGTTGAGCACCCACCTCCCAGCCTTGTTCTAGATGCTGTGAGTGAAGGGGTGAGACAGAGCCCCCTCCCTGCCTACGTGGAGCTGCCTTTCTCATCAGGAGGGACGGACGGTGGACAAGGGAACAGAGAATCTGATGGGATAAGGATGATGGCTGAAGGAAATCAGGGTTGAGGTTGAGGACTCTGGGGGTTGTGTTTTGTGAGAGGTTTATGAGGTTACCTTTTAAGACCTGACTGACACAGGAGAGCAAATCAGTGATATCGGGCTTGGCTCAGACGAGCCTCTCATTCAGTGGCATCTTGGGAGCTGGTGAAATGTTTGTTCGGGGGAGGTTGGCAAAGGCCATGACTGAGCATGCCCCCACCTCCCTGGGAGCCAGCACATGCCTGAGTAAGCCTTGTAGAAAGCTGGGGGGGAGTGGAGAAGGACATGCACGACCTTCCCTGAGTTAGGGCTGAGTCACTGGGTCAGGCTGCTTTGAGGACCTTCAGTGCGGACAGAGCCCAGGGAGCATGGAGGAGAGTGGAAGGGGACATTCGAGAAAGCCAATTCACTGCTTTTGGTTTCTGAAATATCCTGAGCTCAGCCTCTCCTCGGGCCCTTTGCACCTGCTTCTGCCTTTGCTTGGAGTTTGCCTGCCTGCCTCGTCCCCACAGGCCAGACCCTGTTTCTCCAGAGGCTTCTCTGGATGTTTCCCCAGTGTGCGCCTTTCCTTTACCCATCGTACGTCTGCTGTTGTACTAATTTGTGACTAGGTGCTGGGCTATTATTTGGGATTGAAGTCTGTCTGCATCTCCCAGCAAGGGCACTATTGCAGGTGGGTGTTGAGGGGGAGACCTTCCTGTGCCTGGTGTCATTTTGAGAGAGGACTTGACTGGTGTGAGGTCAGGGATCAGGATGAGAAGCACCCTGACACAGCCGTCTAATCTGTGGCCCCCTGGTCCACCAGAAAGCAGTACAGGTGGCTCGGAACCCTGGAGCCACAGGTGGTGGGAGAGGTTAGGTGGGGGCCCTAGTGCGTGGTGCAGCACACAGCCGCTCCCTCTGTTGCTGTGAAGATGATTTACCTATTACCCTGGGGCCAGATCTCCTTCAGATTTACAGAGTCACTGAGCTGCACACAGCAACGAGCATGGCTGGCAGTTTGATGGTCATGAAAGCCGGATGTTAGAAGTTCAGGGTTTGAGTTGGTAGAGAGTGTCCGCAGCACAGTGGGGGCAGGAGTGTGAGGCTGGGAGAGAAGGGATGTTTGGAGGAGAGAACTAGAGAATTCTCTCTAGGTGGCTTCCTTCTGTAGTGGTGAGAGCTTAGAATGTATTGATTGGGGTGATCAGCATTTCGGTATCTCACAGTTAGGAACTGCCCCGTTTAATCTTAGAAATGGCCACTGCTCATGGCATTTAAGATGTGCAGCTGAAGAAAGAAGGGAGCTTAAAGACAGAGCTCTTTTTTTTTCTCTTACGCCATCATATATACTCTCTCTGTCCTCAAGGGTTCAAGCCCCTGCACTGCCCTTTGGTGGTAAGCCCTTTGGAAGCTGCTCAACTTCTTGGGATTTCTGTTTTCTGCTCTGTAAAGTTGGAGTAAGAATGTAGTAACCCCATGGATGTAAACATTCAAGAAATTGTTTTCAAGAAATAAGAAATTATTCTTATTTGGGGCCTCAAGCAAGGATGGTTCTTAAAGTCTATGACTTAGAGACGTCATTGACATGTTCCACTGTAACAAAGGCCTTCTCCAAGAAAACACCCCAGTGAAAAGTCACTGCACAATTCCTGGGCTGTGAACTTGTCAGTTCACCAGCAGACGGTGAAGATTTGACTGGAGGACCATGCGTGTTGCTGAGAAATGGAGCATTTGACCTGGCTCATGGGAGCTCAGGCTCAGTGCTGCTGAGTTGGAGCTGACCTGCAGCTGTGCCTCTGGTGGGTTCGGAAGGGCTGGAAATCCCACGGAAGGTGGCTCATCTTCCTCCTGAGGAGGCCTGGTGGATTTGAACCCCCAGAGAGATGTTAGCTATAGGTTAGCTGTGCATCTCCCTACAGACTGTACCCCCAGAACCCCTACTAATTTTGTCACCAGAAAACTCTTTATATTCTTTATGTATTGCAGTAGCAGGCTTTGTGGGTAGTTGTTTATTTAGTGATTTCAGGGATTTTTGGGGTTTTTAAAGTTTTTTATTTTATATTGGTTTTGCATATAAGATTAATCACCATTGAATTATGCCCAGCATTATCCTGTCTTTTCAGGTCCTCACCATATCTTTCCCATTTCCTTTACCCTCTCCCTCCACCCACTAAATTATGTGACCCTATAATTTTCTCCCTGCCTACTCTCACCCCTCTGCTCCCACCCCTTCCCCCCTTAAGCCCCATGGACTTTTTGCTAATTATCCTTCTGTTTTTACAATAAGAGTCTTAGGCAGTATTTATCCCTATGAAACTGAGTTAGTTCACTCAACATAATGCTCTCCAGTCTCTCCCAAGTTAAGTACTATTTTAAAAAATCATTGTTTCTGAGTGTTGTGTAGTATTTCATCATGTAAACATACCACAGTTTCTTAATCCATTCAGTTGTGTTTGGACATTTGGGCTCTTTCCATGTTTTTGCGATGTGGAATAATGCTGCTGTGAACACTGGTGCATTCAGTTTTGTTTTATCTGCCCTGTTTACTGCTGTTTCTTCAGTGCCTAGAGAAGTATATGGTAGGTAAATGAATTAAATTGCATGCCTGTTACGAGTTTCAAACTGATGATCTAGATCCCAGGAAAATGAAAACTTAGGTGCACACAAAAGCACATGTTTGTGGCAACTTTACTTATAATAACCCCAAACCAGAAACAATAGTATCCTTCCACTAGGTGTTTAAAGAAGCCTAGAATACCACCAACAAGAAAAAAAGAGCACATGTTGATACCACAATTTTGACGACTGTGAAAAGGCTTATGCTGGTTGAGAGAGAAATGCTAGTCTCTATTACATGCTGTTATGATTCCATTTTTATAGCATTGTTCAAGTGAAAGAGTTCAGAAGTGGTGGCCAGGGTCCAGGGTGGGGAGGAGGAGGCTGTGTGGTTTAGGGTGTGTGAAAACCCTGAAGATCACTGAGACCTCACTGAGGGCTGGGAATGTTCTGTAGTTTGATTGTATCAGTGTCAGAGTCTTGGTTGTGATACTCTTCTCCATGTTACCAGTGGAGAAGTTGGGTGAAGGATACACAGTGTCTCCACGTGTTTGTTTTTTTCCCACAAGTGCATGTCTGCCTTCCCCTCAAATAAAGCAGAACCAAGGCCAGTGCTGTGGGCGCCCTGTCCCAGTGACCCTGTGGGACAGAGTAGAACTGCCCGTAGAGTCTCCAAGGCTGTCATCTCTAAGGAGTTAGACTGCCACATCTTGGCTCCTGACCTTTATTAGCAGCAGCACTTTAACCTCCATGCCACCAGGGCTCCTGCCCTTTCAAATTCAAATCAAAGCAGTGCAAAAGGCCAGCGTGGCCTCCTGGCGACCTCCTGATGTTTCTGAGGCTCTGAATCTTAAGGAGGAGATTGCCTCCCTGTTCCCCAACTCAGTGGGTTTGAACTGCTGACCTTTTGGTTAGCAGCCCAGCACTTAAACCATAAACACCATGCCTTTTATTCGCCTAACGTTGCCCTTCTCAGATACTTTCTCTGGAAGCAGAGTCCAGTGGAGCTGAGCTTGCGTCCTCGATCTGCAGGTCCCCATACTTGCCTTGGCAAGTTCTAATTTCCAGACTCAGTTCCCTTACTGGAGAAAGAGGTTAATGATTAGGATTAAATAAGAAAGTGCATCCTGCAGCACCAGCACCTTGGAGTTACTGCCCGTCACCGCCCTGTGCACTGTGGTTTCCCATATGGATGCCTGTGTCCATCAACAAGAGGAGGCTGAAGGTCAGAGCGGCGCAGCGTGTGACTGACACTCAGACCTCCTGCATGGGTCAGAGTTTGCTTTAGAGCCCAAACTGACCGTGCGGCATCTTTTCATCCCCAGCCCAGTGGTTTTCCCAGCCCTGACTGGGCACTCCAGGGGACCTGGATTCTTGGCTCTTGACTGCATTTTATCCAGAAATATTGGATGTTTCCTCAAAACCAGCTTCTGATACCCTGGATACTGGCTGAGAGGGTCCTTACAGGGATTGCCTGGACTTCAGTCTCTGCTAGGATCCAGCCCAAGCCAGCCCTGAGCCCTCAGGACAGAGGCCCTGGTACTCCCACCATGGGCAGAACGGAAAGGCTGGCATTTGCATACTCCTCTGACGTTCATTTCTCCTGGGACAGGGTCGAGGAGGCTGTTCCCAGAGGAAGGGGAGCCCTCCGTGAGGAGGACAGTAGTAATAACCATAATGGCACACATACATAGAACTTAGCACACGTGCGGCCGGCACTGTTCTGAGCATTGTCTCACGGTGTGTAAGTGTGAGTATCCGCATTTTATAAACACGGAAACAGAGACTTGGAGCACAGGACCCTCACCAGAAACTTCTCAAGTGGGGACTATGGAGCCCACCTTCCAGGCATCTCTCTCCAGGAACTGGTGTGGGCTTTGCACCCAGGCCTGACGATGACACAGACCTGTGTGCTGGGGGGAGTACCACCTTCCCCCTCCTGTGGGCTTTGCACCCAGGCCTGACGCAGACCCAAGTGCCATGAGGAATGCCGTCCCCTCCCTGCTGTCTGCCCTGCTTCTCACCCGGCTACATGAGTGAGTGAGAACTGTCGGGGTCTCCTTCATCAGACCAGACCTCCTCACCCCTTCAGATGCTGTCAGAAGAATCCTGTTACTATGCGGAAGGTTTGCCCTGCCTGGTCCTGGCTACCCTACCTCCCCCGAGATAACTGACAGAGGCTGGTAGTTCCAGGGTCTGCCCCAGGGGTCCGAGGCCATAGTGCTGAACAGAGGATGCAGGTGGAGGAAGCCTGGCTCCTTGCTCAGTCTCCCTCCCTGATGAAGCCCCAGGCTCTGCTGGCTGGTGGTCTCCTGGGCTCTTGTAGAGACCACCCAAAGCCCAAGGAAGCTCCTCATGGGAGGCAGCATCTGAGGCAGAGTTGAAAATGAGTGAGCCTTACAGCGTGAGCAGAGGGTGAGGCAGGAAGGTGCTCTGGGAAGAGTCTGGGGTGAGAGGCGAAGGGCCATTTGGGTGTCGGGACGGGCAGTGTGAGTTATGTGGCTGCAACCAAGTAAGGACTGAGCCCAGTGGTGGGTTCTCACTGAGGAGTGAGTGGTGCAGGGCCGCTGGTTCTGGGGCAGGCGGCCCTGTCTGCTGTGTGACAGGCAGGGCGAGAGGCTGGTGAGCGAGGCCCTGGTGGGAAAGGTGGAGCCCACTGTCTTTGGTTTGGTTGCTCTCTGAGTGCCAAGCCAGGTGAGCTCAGCACAGACACTTCTGGCCAGCTAACTGGCTCTCCTGCTGGCCCCGGAGGCGCCGAGAAGCGGCCTATCACTGAGCTGCAGGCTGCAGAGTGCCTGCTGTGTGCACAGGCCCCGCTTGTCTTAGCGAGTGACTCACTGAGACGTCTCACCCCTGCCTCGCTGCAGCTTCAACATCCACCTCTGAGCAGTGGGCCTCTCATGAGACTCACCCTGAGGGGTCGCTGTTGGAGAGTGCACTATGGTGGCAGCAGGGTGCAGAGAAGCAGCTGGCAATCAGCTCCCCCAGAAGGGACGTTGGCCTTGTTCCTCTCAGGGGATGGGAGTGCGATTCACAGCCAGGAAGCTGCCAGAGTGGATTTCCTGACTCAGCAGGGCCCTTTCCACAAAGGCCTGGGTGAGATGCAGCAGGGTCACTGCTGGTGAAGGTCAAGTGTGACCCTGCCTGCAGTATTCCCTGGAGGGGTTAGCCTGCCCGTCTCTGTATATCACCCCACCTGGGAGCCTTTGTGAAGCTCCAACAGGGACTGCCTGTGGTTCAGTGTGCTTCCTGAGAGCTTCTGTAGACGACGTCCAGGTTGTCTCTTCACTGTGAACCTCTGGGGTCCTCTGAGGAAGAGGGGAGCGAGGCAATGAGATGACTCCCGTGATGTAGAAGGGCTGTTAGTCCTCCATGAGGCAGGCCATGGTGGCAGGGCCACGTTGCAGAGGCCGGGGTGGCAGAGGCCATGGTGCAGAGGCCACAGCAGCTGAGGCCACGACACAGAGGTGATGGTGTAGAGGCTACAGCGGCAGAGGCCACTGTGCAGAGGCCGGGGCTGTGGTAGGGGGGACAGTCAGGCGGGCGAGCAGCAGGGCCTGAGACACTGAGCCAGGTCCGTGGCTGCTGTGGCCTCTGGCTTTGCCTTGTCTCTAGATCTCATTTCCCCTCTTTGTAAATTGTGGGTCACAACAACATTTAGTAATAACAACGTTAAAAGAGAGCCTCTAATGCTAGAAACCAGCACGCGCAAGGTTTCATTGTGTAGGTGGGAACTCCTGGCCAAGTCGTAGGCATGACAGGGTCCGGGGGCCTCTGCCGACTGCAGTAATGGCACTCCCCTGAGCCGGTCCTGCTTCTGGCTCAGGATTCTCTGGGAGACTGAGTCCTCAGCTTAATTATACAAACCCTAAAGCAACCTCACTGCTGTCGAGTCAGAATCAGCTCACAGCTCACCCTCCATTGGGTTTTCAGAGGCTGCAAATTGCCGGGGAGGAGCTTGTCCAACTTTCTCCCACGGAACCACTGGTGAGTTTGAACTGGCCACCTTTGGATTGGCAGCACAACTCCTTCCCACTAGACCACCAAAGCTCACTTTAATATTTATATGATAGCTACAAAGATGAATTAAAAGAGCTGCTCTTCACTGTTGTCCTATAAGGCAGGGACGCACCAATCCCCATTTTACGGATGAGTCAAACTGAGGCTCACATAGGTGTAAGTGACTGACCTTGGCCACAAAGAGCTGGACAGGAGTGGAGCTGAGATTCAGGTGCAGGTTAATTCAAGTTCACTCCTCTAAGGTTCCCCCATGCCTTAGTATCCCCATCTGTGTAAATGAGGCTGTCCTAGGGTCCTGGCTTGGAGGGCCACCACCTTGGTGGAAGCGAGCTGAGTGTGCAGCGTGGGGGTTACATAAACCAGGCTCACCTGGGGAGGGGTGTCTCTACCTCCCCATCTCCCACCCCCAGCACCACAGAGACTTGTGATTCTTACAGACAGAAACTGTGTGTGGGGTGTGGAGGGAGAGTGTGTATGTGTGTTTGCAACAATATTTTATAATAGACAAACCTCGTCTGCCACTTCTAAAAAGTGGTGAGAAAAAAAAAACCCATACAGCAAAATGAGCCACTGAGAAAGTAAAAATAACCTGGAGCCTAGGTCACCAGGGCCGCAGAGCTGGGCCAGGACCTCGGTTCTGGAGTGCGGCTGTCAGGTCTCGCTGGCGCCCAAGGGCTGGGAATTGGAGGATGGCCTGCCAGGCCTGCCAGGCAGATGTCCATTGTCTGGTGTGCAGGTGAAGTATCTGCCCAGCCACCTTTTGTGAAGCTGTGGTCGGAAATGTATGTCCCTCTGTCCTCTCCCTCCTTCTAAAGTAACAATTGATCATTTTGCCCGGGCGACGGACACCTCCGAGCTTTTATTTTGTGGAGGCCAGACCTTGATGTTGTGTGAAAAGGGAGCTTGGCAAAGCCTTTGTGTTGATCTTGAGCTTCCTGAAAAATTTATTTACTGTGACTGTGATCCGCAGGAGCGAATTGATGTTTATCTATAGTCGTTGATGCCAGCGAGGAGAGGAGGGAAAATGCATACCTGCACTTTCCTCGGCAGCCTCGCGAGGCTGTTTAAATAAGTATCTAATAGTGAACCCTCAGTAGCAGCCCAGCGCTTGATGGACAGGGTACAGTGTATTATTAACCATAAGCAGGCTTAATCTTTTCCCCATGTTTTAGAGGAAGCTTTATAACCTTCTGGCCAAGGGATACGTGAGAGCCAGGTATTTGAAGCTAAGCAAAATCATCCCAGCCGTTCCAGTGGCAGAATCGATAATTCCAAGAGCCGCATGGAGGAGGGAAAGCTGGGGCTGCAGCTGGGCCTGTGAGCAGCGGGGCCTCACCAGCCCCAGGGGTTTCGGGCTGGGAGCCAGCGGGTAGGCAGGCTCGGGCTGAAGCTGGGCTTTCCTGCTGGTGAGCTCTGTTGCGTGGAAGCTGAGGTGGGGACCAGGGACCTGGGCTGTGCGTTAGCAGTGCAGGCCTTGAAGGGCTGGAAGTGTGGTGTAATTAGGTGGTGATCGGGGCAGTGTCCTCCCCGGATCTGTGTCGTCTTTCCATTAGGGTGTGTCTTGCCCGATTGGACCAGACTTGGTTTTACACAAGAAGATGTCTTGAAGCCTGAGTAGGTTTGGGGCCCCCCTGATGCTGGGAGAAGGACGACTCCTTATCCTGAAACCCTCTCCTACCCCTTTCCTGACCTTGCGTGTCTCTCCCCAGGAGAGAGCAACCTTCACCTCCGTCCACCAGCACCAAACCTTCCCTTTTTCTCTTGGAGTCTGGTCTTGGTCACTGTTCACTATGAATTGGGGTTTGTTTTCTTTTTTGTTTTTGTTTTTGTTTGGTTTTTTTTTTTTTTGAGGGAACAGAACTGCAGTAGGGTGTGAATTTTAAAGACAGACTGGAATCAAGTTCTATGCTGCCAGCTCTGTGTGGCCTGAAGCAGACAGCCTGCCCTTTTGAGTCTTTGTGTCCTGGACCATGAAGTAAGGTGCTTGGACCTGGGAGAAGCAAACCCATCGCCACTGAGAGAGCCAGGGACAGAGGAAACCTGGCCTCTGGGGTGTCCAAGGCCATCTGGGCCGAGGCCAGGTGCTGGGACTGGAGGGGCAGCTGGAGGGGAGGGAGGCCAGGAGGCTGGGAGATGGGGGTCCACACCTCCTAGCCTCCCACTTGTTTCCTTCTCTCATTTGCTGTCAGGTCAGAACCAGCTGACCCTCTGGTGGGTTTTCAGAAGCTGTAAATCTCATGGGAGGAGATTTCCCCTCCCTGACTGCTGAACTGTGCTGTGTGTGTCCTGGGTGTATTCTCTGCCCTGCCCTCCTGTTCTGCTCAAACCTGGACCTGCCCACACCATTGGCTCTAATGGCCACTAGGCCTGGAGCATAGGCGAGAGGCCAGACCCTGTGTCAACCCCTTAGCACTTGGGAATCTCTTATGTTCATCTTCCAGATGAGGAAACTGAGGCTCAGAGAGGTGAAGTCACTTGCGAAAGGTCACACACCCTCCTGAGTCCACACTCTGGTCTCCAGCACACTGTCCAAGGTCCCCACTTCCCGTCGCAGGAGTGTCTGTTCCACCGTGGAAAGCTTTGGGAACAAAGCTGGAGTTGCCCCGGAGCTGTGCCCACAGAGAGGAAATGGGGAGGCAGCAAAGAGCCGGGAACCTCTTTTATCAAGATGTCTTTTGAAGATACTATCAAGCTGAATTCCGGTGCAGAGCCACTAGTAGGACAGAGGAAGCATGGCCAGGCTGTGGGATAGCGTTGGGATCTTTCCAGCAGCCGGCTGTGGGGAAGTGGGGCTTCTAACTGTGCACCTTTTGTCTGGCTCTGAACCCTTTTAGTCACTAAGCCAGGTAAACAACGTTAAATTCTAGAACTAGAGTCTTTCCCCTGCTCGCAGCAGAGCACAGCCCTGGAGGCCTGTCCCTTTTGTAGGGGTCCACTGTCCTGAGGAGCACGCAGAGCAGAGCCAGCCCTGTGCTGAGCTTGAGCCCATTCTGACGGGAGCTCTGTCCAGATGCGTCCAGGAGGTGCACTAGGTGTTGGGGCCTGCAGACCCTCCCGTGACCACAAGGGTGGGCCTGGGCTGAGCTTGGGAGCCTGTGGTGAAGCATCATCACATCCTGTGGTGTCCCCAGTGACTCCTCACAGAGTGCCCCCAAACCCTCCACCTCCAGACGGACTCTGAAGGCAGCCCCAGGCTGTGGGGAGTTGTCGTGGGAGTGGGGTGAAGGAGCCTGGGTCACTTTTTTGTTTTTTGTTGTTAGAAACCAGTTACTGTGAGTGCTCAGAGCAGGGCTGTGGACAGCAGAGGGGTCCTGCACGCGACTCATCACAGCAGCACTGGAATGCCTCTGCTCTGCCAGCTGGGGGACCAGCCCCTCAGCTCCTGGGGAGGCTCTCCATGAGAGAAGACCACCTGGGCCATACACCAGGGGCTTCTGCAGCCGGAGGTGCTGTGCCCTGCGGATGCTGAGATCGGGCGCTAAGGGACCACTGCAGTGGCTTAGAGGGTAGTCAGGCCGAGCGCAAGTAGGAGGGTCTGAGGTACTGCGCCCTGCAGACACTCAGATCCGGGTGCCGTGAGTTACTGTGGGGATGGATGTGAGCTGGTGCTTTGGGGGGTGTCAGAACGGGGAGATCTCCTTGTGTGGAGTCACGGGCTAGGCGCTAGTGCTGAAAGCTGCCAGCATTTGAGGTGTCTGGGACACAGAGGCCATGACAGGACCGACCTACCTTTCTTGGGACTACCTTGGGAATGTTTTAAAGGTGCACTCAGCAGTCCCCAGGGGAGGACAGGAAGCTGCTGGCCTCCTGCTAAGTGTTCCTGCCTGCCCCACATTTCTGTGCTCTGGGTCTTGGTTTGCATGGAGGATTGGGTGAAGTTGAGGGACATTGGGCACTAGCCTGCACCTCACCTCCAGAGCAGAGCAGACCAATCTGGAAGGCCATGCTTGTTGCTGTCCTCCATCCTGCGTATACGTCGAGGCCCCTTTCTGCTTGAATCCAGAGGGAAGGTCTGTGATGGGCGTATGGGAGGGATTCAGAGCTGACCCCCATGTGCCTGCTCACCCCTTCACCCTGCAGCAGCATCTACGTCCTGGGCTCCTGCTGTGTGCCGAGCAGGGAGACCTTGGTGAAAGGTCAGACAGCACCAGATCCTCAGAGCCATTTGAAGCAACCTGAGAAGAGCCGTTCAGGATGTGGGAGCCATAGGGGCTCCCAGAGCAGCTGGTAGAATCTCGGGGAACAGGCAGGCTGCGCCAGGTCTTGGGGGGAGAGCTGTCTTGAGTGTTGGGAGCCAGGTTCAGGAAAGTAGAGTCCGAGGGACTCTCAGTGGAGGGGGCCAGGGGTCAGGAAGGGAGTAGGTGGCCACATTAGTCAGGTAATGAAGGCTGGGACTGGGCTGCTTTGTCTCTGTGGGGTCCCCAGACTCCCAGTCATGCAGACTGCCTGACTGGGAAGGACAGAAAGGCACAGACCAGACAGACAGATGAACAAATGGAACAGCGCATGCAGAGGCTCAGAGGCCGTAAGAAATCACGTGCTCGGAGTGATGGGACCGCCAGAGGAAACTGGGTGTGGCCCGTAAAAACAGCTCAGGCTGGGTATGGTTTGTCTCCTCACAAAAGCTGTGAGTCCTCGCCAAGTCCTGCATGCTGGATTGGGCCACGGCTGGGAGGTGAAGGGGGAGAAGGATTTGTAGGGTAATTGGTTGGAGAACATACCAAGACCCCATCATGTGAGGACCACCTTCCCATGAATAGTGTCCCTGGTGGGTCACAGACCTGAATACAGGACAACTACCCAACTAGGAGAGATGGAACTCTCCAGGGCAGATTTAGGGTGCCTCTTGGTCACATGAAGGGCTCCCAGTCTCTCTAATCACCTACCTGCACAACCGGGTGGTAGCATATGAGATCCAGGTGGCCAGCAGGTCTCTGGCCCAGTGCCCACGGGGCAGGGTGGGTCCCAGGCTCAAGCGGTGAGGTCTAGGACCTCGAGCCCCTAGCTGCCCAGCTCAGCGGCCCAGCAGGCGAAGCACTGCCTGGTTGGAGTGAGAGCCAAAGAGGTAATGCTAATGTCTTTTAAAATTAGAATGAAAATGTTTATTGCAGAGAGCAGAACCTGCGTCAGCGCAGTCCTGTGGGAAGGGGACCGGTTTATCGCAGCCTTTCCGTTTTATTTTTGCACATTCGCCTTTTATTTGCTGGCAGTGCTGCTGGTGGGCCCTCGGCGTGACTTGGGCTGCTGGGTTGGGGCTGGGGATCGGCAGAGCACCCGTGGACACTGGGTGTTGTTGGAGAGGGAGGACAGAAGCCCCCAGGTGAGTGCCCTCAGGCTGCTGGGCCCCTTCTCTGGGTTGGGCAGCAGGGGTTCAGTTGAGATGACTTGGGGATGCAGTGGCAGAGTGGGGGCTGCGTGGCCAGCCAGATGTGTGGCTCGTGGCTTTGTGAGATGGCTGTACGGGCCTGGGGTGGGTCTGCGCTGCTGGCTGCGAGGTGCACATCTTTGTGTTTTTCTGCGTCTGTCTGTGTGTTTGGGAGTGCCCAGGAGTATGGCCGAGTGTGGGGCTGAATGTGTCTCTGTGAGGCCTCTGTGTCTTTTTCTGTGTATGCTGTAGGTGAGTGTGTTGGGAGAAACTCTGTGGGTCTGCTGGCGTGCGTGTGTGTACATGCACACACACTTGAATTGTGTGTTGTATGTTTTATGTTGGAGCATGTGTGAGTGCTGGTGTGCGTGTGAACACTTGTGATGTGATTGCTGAACGTGTTCTGCATGTGTCAGGTGCATGTCGTGAGCACTTATGTGAGAGCGTGCTGTGCCTGTGGAGTGTGAGAACGTGTGTGTGTGTGTGTGTGTGTGTGTGTGTGTGTGCGCGCACGCGCGCACCTGCACACAAGCGTGTACCGAGGTCCTTTGCCCTCAAAGCCCCCAGCGGACCCTTCCTGTCCACCTTAACACACACCAGTCCCCACCCCACCGCAGGAGCCCACCAGCTCCCTGTCCTGGGAGGGGCAGCCATTTTTAACCGGTTCTCTCCAGCCGGGAAGCTCTTGGTGAGCATGATGAGTGGGTTTTCTTTTTGAGGGCGGAGCATGTGGAACGAGGGTTTGCTCTCCAAATGCAAACTTATTTTATGATCTGTGATGCGCATTTTCAGAATTCCTGGTTGCACAGTAAAGCACACAGCTGTTAAAACAAAGGTCGGCAGTTGGTGCTCACTAGCCGCACCACAGGAGAAGGCTGGGGCTGTCCACTCCCAAAGACCCCGTGGGACAGCTCTGCTCTGCCCTGAAGGGGAGCTGTGAATGGCATCCACTCAGTGGCAGTTGGTGTAAAGTGCCTTTCAGGGAGCCTCCAGCATGGTGATGGAGACCATGACTACTGTGTGTCAGGACAAGGGAAGGTCAGTGGTCCGGACTGCTTCCTGGATTGGCCTGGAGCCTCCAGACATCCTTGGATACCCCATGGGCAAGGCTCCGTGGGCCTCACTGCCGGCTTCTGAGTGCTGCCACCTGCAGGCAGACCAGAAAAGCCACACTGTGCAGGGAACCATGGCTGCTGGTTTATCCCTTGGGGCCAGAGGAACACCCCCCCCCAATGGGCTCGGCCCCCAGATCATCTCCCCATCATGGGGCTCTGTCTGCAGAGTCAGGTGCCTGGGGTGTAGGAGTCTGATTGCACAAAGAGAACCCCCGGTATTGGGCAAAACTTTGTACAATTAGGAGCCAAGTTCAAATACAGACCTGAGCTCGGCTGTAAGTGTGCAGCCTTGAGGTTGTTGCTGAGCTTCTCTTGGCCTCAGTCTTCTCACCTGCACAGTGGAGTTGAGACCACCCACCTGAGGCCTTTCTGCCCCCACTCGTCACCTGGAGGGCTTCCTGGGACCATGCAGAGGAGGTTAGATGGCCTAGAGGGAGCTCTGCCGGCCTGGTGGGTACGAGCTGCATGGCCAGCCCAAAGGGAAACAGTTCAAGTCCACCAGCTGCTCCTCGGGAGAATGATGGACGATCTCCTCCCTTGCGATTTACAGCTCCAAAAAACCTGCTGGAGGGTCAGCGCCAGGTCGGTTCCCACCCGACAGCAATGAGTTGCTATTTTGTTGTTGTTTTTTTTTTAAATGGCTAGATTCAAGTCCTGGGGCCAGCATACATAATCCAGGCAGGGACCATGCCCGTGGCCCAGCATCCTTTGCCAGCAGGCAGGGTTGACTACAGGATCCACTGCCTGGGTGTCGGGAGGGCTAAGTGCTCTACTTCACACAAAAGGTTCTAGTGAGTGCTACAGCGCGTGAGCTATTATCGTTATTTCTGGAATGCCTGAACCCAGATTAAAACATCCGCCAGCATACGGTATCATCCTTTTTCTCCTCTTTTTGTTAATCACATCTTGTTAGCACTCTTTCTGCAGCTTTGAGCTGGGCCCATTCCGTGCTGCCAGCACCTGATTTGCGCCAAGCAGGCCCCGACAGGGGTACCTGGGCACTACGCGTGGGCTCCGGGCTGGGCGGCCTTCATGGGTGGCCGAGCCCTGCCTGAGGTCCACCCACTGTGGTGAATGCCCTGCCTGTCTGCCCTCCAGCTGCTCAGTGAGGCAGGCACACCCTCGGGTGATGTCACTCTGGACGGCAGCCAGGGACAGGAGGCAGCCAGTGAGAGAGCCACTTGGCCATTTCTGCCAGCTCAGTCTGTGGCTGCGGGGTGCTCGGGAAACCGTTCTGTGCCCTAGTCAGTAGCCATCTGAGCCCTGAGTGTTGGCAGCAGGTAATAACAGGGAGAGCCGCCTGGTATCCCCAGCTTGGTGCTGCAAGGTGCCCTATGCCCTCCCCACTTCATGCCCTGTGGGCCATGGATGAGGAACCCTCACAGCCTGGCTGGGGAGAGCCCTTGGCGCTAGCCAGGCCATGGGCGCAGGCTCAGTACGCGCCTGTCTCCCTCCTCCAGAAACCCTTGGAGGCAGGTCCTCTCCTCTTTGACATAGGAGAACACTGAGGCTTGGGGAAGCTTTGGGGCCTTCCAGTTCTGAAAAGCTTGGCGGGCTTGCTCTGAACTCCCCTTTTCCTCCCCCACGGGTCACCTCCAGCATTTTGTGGGACAGAGCAGCACTGCCACTGCTGCATTTGTTCTCTCTTTCTTCACGAAGCATTCCATGCCAGTTCATCACACACACTTTAGAGGATGGGCCTGGGTGTCTGTCGTTCACAGCCAAAGAGTTGATTCTGAGTTACAGGGACCACCCCACTCCACCCCACCCTGACTCTGAGGCCACAGATCTTGGTAAGAGGAGACTTTCCATCTTTCTCCCTTTGAGCCACTGGTGGATTTAAACCACAAGACACACAGACTTTTGGTTAGTGATGCAGGGTGCTACTCACAGTGCCTCCAGCGTTCCTTATTGTGGTTAGGTGCTGTTGAGTTGAGTGAGTCTCATAGGAACAGAAGATCTGAACCCTGTCTTATCTTGCACCGTCTTCACCCTTCCTGGCACATTAGAGCCCATTGCGGCAGTCACTGTGTCAATCCACCCGCTCAAAGGTCTTCTCCTTCACCAACCTTCTACTCTTGCAAGCTTCATGTCCCTTTCCAAGGAAGAGTCCCTCCTCACAACATGCCTGAAGTATGTGAGGTGAAGCCTCATCATTCCTGCCTCCACAGAGCACTCTGGCTGCGCCCTCTCTAAGAGACATCTCTTCGTTCTCTTGGCTGTCCATGGGATGTTCAGTGCTCTTCTCCAACACCACAGCTCAAAGGTATCAATACTTCTGTCATCCCTATTCACTTTCCAGCTCTCAGACTCACCGCAAGTGATCATAAAGACTGTGGCCTGAACGAGACTGTTAGACCAGATCAGAAAAACCATGGCACCTCAGTCCTCAAATTGACACCACTGCACCTCAGTAATTTGGAGAGGTCCTTGACTGCAGACATTCCCAGTGCAGTGTGTCACCTTATTTCCTGACTGCTGGTACCAAGGATGTTAATTGTGGAGCCAAGTAAGATGCAGTTGTTAACAGTTTCAGTCTCTTCTCCATCCATCATGATATTTCCTATCACTCCAGTGGTAATCATTGTTGTCTTGACATTAGACACAATCCATATTGAAGACTGCGTTCCCTGGTCTTCTGCAGCAAGTCTTAAAATCTTTCTCACTTTCAGCAAGCAAGGTTGTATCATCTTGTAATGCAAGTTCTTGATGAGTCTCCCTCCGATCTGATGCCACATTCCTCTTCATAGAGTCCAGCTTTGCTCAGCATACAGATTGAATAGGTAGAGAGAGAGAATGCAACCCTGATGCACTCCCTTCTTAATTTTAATGTTCCCCTACTTTGTACATGCAACAGCCTCCTGGTCTAGGTCTAGGCTTTGCATGAACACAATTAAGTGCTCTGGGATTCCCATTCTTCTCAGTGTCAGCCACAACAGTCAGATGCCTTTGCATTGCCAATAAAGCATAAATAAACATTCTTCTGTCCTTCTTTACTTTCAGCCAGGATTCATCTGTCGTTGGCAGTGATGTCCCTGGTGCCACGGCCTCTTCAAAAGCCTCCTTGAACTTCTGGCTGTTCCCTGTCCATGTACAGTTCCAGCTATTTTTTAATGATCGTCAGCAGTATTTTGCTTGTATGTGATATTAAGGATATTATTTAATTGTTTCATACTCTTATTGAATCACCTTTCTTGGGAATAAAAACAAATACAGATCTCTTCCAATCTGTTGGCCAGAAAGCTGTCCTCCAAATATCCTGGCCAGAGCTCCTTAAGACAGAATAATTTTTAGAAAGAGAAAACATTTTTCCCCTTGTAAATTACTGGCTAGAGATAGGTTTTTAAGTGTCTCTGTTTGCCAAAGGAGACACAATATTTGACGATCCTATGTCTTGTGGGGAGAAGCCAGGGCTCTCATCCCTGCAGCTTCGTTTCACCAGCTCTGAGTGAAAAAGAGACTTCTTTACTTTATAAAAGATGTCATTCTAGCAGTAGTCCCGAGATTCATTCTGATTGAACAGACTTGGGTCATGTGCTCTGTTACGGAGTAAGCTGATTGGCCGAGCCTGGGGAAGTACCCACCCTAGGAACAAAGGGGCAGAATTGAACCTCAAAGATCTCTCAGTGCCCACAGAGCACAGAATACAGACGGCCAGTGTTCCTGCTGGCCGTGCCCCTCCTGTCCTCCTAGGTGCATCATCACCCCCCCCTCCCCAATGCTGAGTGCTGACCTGGAACCCTGAACACTGCCCAAGCCATTCTGACCACCCCAACCCCTTCTTTTCTATTGCTTCACCTCTCAGTGGACTGCGTCTTCATCTGTAAAATGAAGTGATTCATACAGCATACAGAGCAGAGGACCTCCGTAACCAGCAGCCATTACCAGCATTACCTTGCCATTTCCCATCTCCAGGCAGGAAGATTATAAACTCCAACCCCATTTAACAGTGGGGAAATCACCAGCCCTGTGAGCTTCACAGACACCCCCCCAAAGCCACACATCAGTCAGAGGACCAGAATGGACACCATACTGTCATCACATTGATCCAGTTTTCCTTGCTTGGCCCCTTGACCATCCTTTTTGGGACCAATAGACAGGCAGCTTTGTGACCCTCAGAGATGGTTGACCCCTCCTGGGAAGAAGGGTGAGACAGGCTTTGGGTCCTCAGAGGGTGATTAGGAGGTGAGCCTCGGTGCTTGGGTATCTCTGGGCTGAGGTTCCCTGCCTGGTCACCGTGGCCCTCTGCCCTCTAAGCATTGCCCTCAGCCAGGCTACTCACTGCGTGAGTCTCATCACTGCCTATACTGCTTGCGCCCAGATAAGTTCTTCGAGGGAGAAGTATACTCACTCCCGTTCACTCATTGCCGTGGAGCTGGAGCCAGCCCTTGGCTGAGCCTCCTGCAGAGATTTTCAGATGGCCCTCTTCTGTGGCAGAGTCAGTGGCTTCCAGCTGCCTGCCTTTGGGACAGCAGCATCACTCCTCACCTTCGAGGCCAGCAGGACTCCAAATGGACAGCAAGGCCACAGAACGATGCTCAGTGTCAGCAGTCACGAGGAGGATACACATACAGTCCACAGACATGACCCCACTGCACCCCACTGAGAGGGCCAAACGGCAGGGCAGCTGAGAAGTGTAGGTGACGGGGGGAAATGAGAGCCTTCAGCCATTGCTGGTGGGGAGGCAGAATGCAGTTGGCCGTGTGGAATATGGTTTGACGGCTCCCCCAGCAATTCCGCCGTGAGATGAGTACCTCCAAGACTTGAAGGGAGGTGCACACACTCAGACACATACAGACACGTACACCACTATGCTGTTCACAACAGCCAAAGCAGGAAATAACTGGTGAGTGAGTAGATAACCAGCAAAGGACTCTGGGTGACAGCAGTGACTGCTAACCTGAAGGTTGCCAGTTCCGTTCCAGCCAGCAGTGCCAAGATGAGAAGCCTGGTGGTCCTCTTTGCAAAGATCCCAGCCACGGGCATGAGTGAGGTCCTCAGGGTACATAGGAGTGCCACAAGCCAGGAGGGGCTCCGGGAAACAGAGGTCACTGTGGAGGACCCCTGAAGATGCAGCACAGCAGGAAAGCTAGCTACCTAGTGTGTGGTTCATTTCTGGGAAAGGTCCCGAATGGGCAGAGCCGCAGTGACAGAGGGTGGACCTGTGGTGGTAGACCTGGGTGGCAGGCATGAGGGGTGATTGGGGAGGTATCTGGGGTGAGATGTAAAGAGACAGCAGTTTTTGTACAACACTGTGAATGAACTAGAGCCATTCTTTCCAAACGGCTCAGAGAATTGATGTGATGTGAATTTCATCTCGGCGAAGAGACAAAGACTCACTTGCTGTGCCGAGGGCCAGGGTCCCCTGAGCAGGGGGCCCTCACTGCACCCCTCCTCGCTGCTCCTGGGCAAAGAAGCGGCATTTGCTTCTTTCCCTCTTATTTCTTTCCTCCTCCTCAGAAATATTTGGAGGTGATTAAAAGGAAATATTCTTTTAACTGTAATGAAATGGGGTTTGGGGGTTTGGAATGATCAGCTGGGGCCTCTGGGGCCCAATGCCCGTTGATTTGATAACTGAGTTGATCAGCAACTCCTATTGATTTCCATCCCCCTCCAGGAAGGGAAGGGGCTGATGGAGGAAGCGACTCCAAGAAGGGAGGATATGTGGAAATTCAGGAGAGAGCTGCTGTAAGAGCTGGGATGCAGAGTGTGTGTGTGTGTCTGTCTGTCTGTGTGTCCCCATGCCCATTCTCTGGTGCTGCGCGCGCGCGCGTGTGTGTGTGTTGTGTGTGTGTGTGTGTGTCCCCATGCCCATTCTCTGGGGCTGCGAGGAGTGCAAAGGTATGAGAAACCCCTGAAATGAAGAAGGAGTACACATGAGAGCAAATAGTTGGTGTTCTACAAATTACCTTTTTTCTAAGCAGTGCCAGGAAGAACTGGAAGGTATAGGGGCTTCTAGCAAGGTGAGGGAACGAGTGCTGTGCAGTATGACCAAGAAGGGGGCAGAGGCCAGGCCGGGGCAAGGAGAAGTGATACAGGCGTGTTCCAGGCAAAATTCCTCTCTAGGGATCATTGTCACGTTCCCTCTTCCCTCCTGAATGGTGAACCTGTCCACTGTGTCAGGAATTAGAGAAGGTTCCAGATGGGACATGAAAAGGACCTTCCATGGCATAACAGCCACCGCCTCTCAAACACTTGTCCTCTGAGCTGGCCACTGTCTGGCCCTGTTCCCTAGTTATCCTCAAAGGATGACCTGTTTTGCATCAGGGGAAACAGGCAGGGAGCAGTCAGGCACCTACACAAGATCTTTTGAGAAAGTGGTTGAACACTGGCTTCAGTCCTCAAATGCTTTCTGCCTTTCTCAACTGTTCAATTTGCAGGTGGCTAAACAGCCCTAGCGACCCTCCGTCAGGTCATGGAATGGGGCAGGACTTCCCCACACCCAAAGCATCGCTTCCCTCAGGGCCCAGTGGTAGGGTAGGGGGTTAAATGGAACATACATTCCCATCAACCCATCAGCCAAATAGAGTGAAACAGAAAACAGCTGTAGCAAAATGCCAGCTTCCCTGACATTACTACTGAGTCAGTTCTGTGGGGGCCTCGTTTCAGGAGGAGCCTGGGAGTCCGAGCGCAGCCCTATGTCCAGGATGCTTCTTCATGGGGGAGCCTTTACTCTTAGATAGGGTGCGGACACAGTGCCCTGAGGGGAGACATCTTTGTACCTGTCCATCAGAGGCCTGGTTGTCTGCTCGCCTTCCTGACTTGGCGTGAACTGGAGAGAGGGCGTTCTGCAACAGCCAGGAAGGGGCTAGTATGAGGGTTCATGAGGCCCAGCAATTGCTTGAAACTTGGCATCAGGACTGTTTTCTGTTTCTGAAAGGAACCACAGGGCCTGCCCAGGGCTGAGCGCCAGAGGACCAGTTTCTGCCTACTGACAGTAGCTTTCTGGGTTTGCCTCCAGTTTCTTCATGTCTAAAATAGATGCTGGCTCAGGCCCCTTACATGCATTTAGGCAAATCTGTGGTATGTGTGTGTGCCTGGGCTCCATTGGAAGGCATTCGGGGCTCTGTTGGCAATGTCTGCCACGGGTACTGGAGGAGGTGGTTGTGGTATGCATGCCATTCATTCAGAGGACATTGATTTAATCAGTTATGTGTCAAGCTCTGGAAACAACAGGAAAAGAGGTGTGGAGTCTGCACCTTGGAGATTGCGTTTTCATGGTGAAGACTGAGTCAGGTGGTGTCATGGTTGGAATCTGGGGTTTTTATTACTGCTGGGGTTTCAGCTTCTCGCATGGTTCCTGCCATACCTGTACCCTCAGCCTTTTATGGGCCGGACAGGTGAATGAACTAAGTGCAGATGAATGCAGGGTTATAAATAGATCTCTAAAAACCACAAGGAGGAAGCGCAGGATGGTGGGGAGAGCGCAGGATGGTGGGGAGCGCTCCCTGACAGGATGGACGGGCAGGGGCTGCAGTGGCCGACAAGCCACAGGGCTGCTATACCTTTATCATGATCGGTTTTCCAGACCAAGCGGTGCTGTCAAAAAGTGACTGTCAGGAACAGAGGAGTTAACTTTTGGAATTATTTCATATTTATGATTAGTTGCTTAAAGTAGTATTAAAAATTCTCCATATTCCCTTCACTCAGATGTCCAGATAGTACTCACTTGAAGCACAGAGAAATTCTAAAACTGGAACATGAACGTTGATAAAACACTATTATCTCATTTGCTAGGCTCGCCCAAGTCTGCCGCGTGCTCTTTCCCCGGCCCCCGGCCAGTCCTAGGCCCAGCAGTGCGTCCAGCCTGGGGTCTTTTAATCTCCTCTAATCTGAGGCTTAATCTTCTTTTTGATCTTCCTTCTTTGTGGTTTATAACCTTGACACTTTTAATAGGATGGGCCGCTAATTCTGTAGACTGCCCTCAGTTTGAGAATGCAGGGTGTTGACTCATGATTATGTTCAGAGGCGACACTGGAGGGCCTGTGTGTCTCCTCAGGAGGGACATAGTGTCCACCTGTCTCCTTTCTAGTCATGTTAAAGTTGGCCGTGGCTAAAGATGGGTCGTCACGATTCTCCGCCGTTAAGGGACTGTCCTTCCATGTGTCATTCGTAAGTAACTTATGGGGAAACACCTGGAGACAATGTGAACACCTGCGTGCTGCTATTCTCTTGTTCTTGTCATTCTAGCTTTCTCTCCTGCTCTGCCTGAATTGTGGTGAAGGTGTTTGCCGAGTGGTGGTCTTTAAGAACCTCTCCTCGCTTGGGCCCTTGCTGCTGTCCTGGCCGTCGGATTGGTGGGCCGACAGGACGGAGCGTGCGTGACCCTCCCCACCCTCCCCACCTCTGCTGACATGGCTGGGGCCTGGTGGTGTTAGGCTTTCTCCTTGACACGCTTTCTCACAACCTCTCTTTCATGCTTGCTGTCTTTCCACAGGTGCTGGCCCCTCCCAACAGCCAGCATGGCCAAAATAGGAGAGACAAGGCCTTCCCGCCTTTGCTTCTAAGAAACACTGCACCTGTATTTCTTCCCAGGTAGATGTGCTTATTCTTTCGGCAGTATTCTTCACCGGCACCTTAATTCAAAGGCGTTCGTTCTTTGGACTCCCTTACTTGTGGTTCAGCTTTCACACTTGAGTCAGGCACACACTCGGCCTTGCTCCCTGACAGTGTCAAGAAGCCTCCTGCAGCACGCCTGCCCGCCCGGGGGTATTGGCGTTCTGCCGTGACGAGGGGCCTCTCGTGTCCCCCGTTGGCTTATTTGCTCACTTTCTTTCTCTCAGGCTAGATTCATGGTAGAGTTAAGACATGATGTCAGTTTGAAGAGTGAGGTCTGTCTGATCCAAGCCGGGGTCATTTCGTTTACTTCCTGTGCCTCTGAAAGTTGGATAATGAGTAATGATTGGAAGAAGCATTGCCTTTGAGGTGAGCTGCAGGAGAGTTCGGACTATCCCATGTCGAAAGAGCAAGCAGAGCTGCCCTTCAGGACGTGCACCCACAATGGTCCCTAGAGGCAAGGTTGGGGCATTTCAGCTCACCCACTTTGAGCATGTTGTCAAGCAGGGCCACGCCTTGCAAACTGATGTCATGCTGAGAAAGGGTCAGAGAAAGAGAAAGATGTTCAGTGACGGAGATTACAGCAGTAACCATAACGGTAGATGTGAGCAGGTTGGAGATGGGGAGGGTGACTCAGGGCAGGGCAGAGTTCAGGCCGCTGCCCATAGGGCTGCTCCAGGTTGTTGTCCGCTCGATGGCACCTGCCAGCAGACTCAGGTCCTATCCTGTGGGTCATTGTGTTGGGGTGCTCAGTCTACCCTCTGCTCACACGACTCAGACAAGCGATTGTAGGTGTGGTTTGTTGTAGGTAAAGGACCTAGGCCCCAGCCAGCAGAAGGAGAGTGGGAAGACCTCGTGGAGGGAAGGCTGGGGAGGAGCTCTCCTGGCTCTCAGTCAGCCTGTGCAGCTGTGGAGACCTGCTCTTCGCTGACATCGCTGGGACCGGCACATTTATGGTACAGCCAGCCAGGGGGCAAGGGACTGCCAGCCAGGGGGCAAGAGACAGCCAGCCAGGGGCAAGAGACAGCCAGCCAGGGGCAAGAGACAGCCAGCCAGGGGCAAGAGACAGCCAGCCAGGGGGCAAGAGACAGCCAGCCAGGGGCAAGAGACAGCCAGCCAGGGGGCAAGGGAATGCCAGCCAGGGGGCAAGGGACAGACAGCCAGGGGGCAAGGGACAGACAGCCAGGGGGCAAGGGACTGCCAGCCAGGGGGCAAGGGACAGACAGCCAGGGGCAAAAGACAGCCAGCCAGGGGGCAAGGGACTGCCAGCCAGGGGGCAAGGGAATGCCAGCCAGGGGGCAAGGGACAGACAGCCAGGGGCAAGCGACTGTCAGCCAACGGCAAGGGACTTGCCAGCTAGGACAAAGACTCTCTTAATAGGTGGTGTGTTACTAGGGTTTCCAGGGTGTCTCCCTGCGAGTCAGAGGCCAGTCCTTTCCACTTGGACAGGGTGCAGGCTTCTGACAGCCTGGGTCTGCTGATTGACCCTTCATTGCACAGTTTCAGTCCGGCTTTTCTTTGTTTTTCTTTTAAGCCTTGCTATTTCAGTGGACCTGTAAGGGCTGAGGTGGCTCAAGATGCTTCTACTCCACTACTCCCCAGAAGTAGTGATTAAAATAAGCTTGGAAGCAGGAGTGGCATCCAAAATAGCTTGCCTCTGGAAACTCTGAACTTGGAGAAACTATGAAAGTTACACAAGTGTTCAGGTCTTTCGTTCATAAGATCACTATGAGGCGTCTACAATTTGACGGCTCTTAACAACAGCAACTACTCCCCAGAAGGTTGGTAGTTTGGACCCACCCATCAGCCTGCTGGAGAGAAGCCTGCTTCCATAAAGCTTTCCCCTGCTGTCAGGTCGATTCTGACCCAGGATGACCCTCCAGTGGGTCCCCAAGGCTGTCCATGTTAGTGAGAGGGACCACCCTCCATTTCTTCTCATGCTCAGTGGCTGGTGGATTCACCCTGCAGACCGTCAGCAGCCCCGCACAGCCCAGCAAACCCTCTGGATCCGTTCTCTTCTGTAATCCTGGGCCCCCGCGAGCCAGAACCGACACAGCAGCAGAGAGGACTCTCAGTGCTCCTGAGGGGAGGGGACCGTGGGAGAGGCTGAGCAGGGGCCTTGACTGGGAATGCCAGGTGATTCTGCCCACCCAGTGCACTTCCAGGATGGTTGCAGATGGGTAGGATGATCAGCTTCAGCTCCTAAACAAAAAGTTCGAGGTTCCAGCCTGCCTAGAGGTGCAACAGAAAAAAGGTGATCAAACCCCAGTGCTGCACATAGGACCAGCATGGCTTGGAAATGATTCAGTGGCTTTTGGGTTTTGGAGAGCCAACCCCCCTGTTCTTCATTTAGGAAAGAAAGATGGATATTGGTGTTGCTCCGAAGGCCTTTGAGGTCAAGAGCTTCTTGAGGAGAAGGAGGCCACATGCCAGGCCTCGTGTAGTCACTGAGGTGAGAAAGGGGGTGTCGCTGCTGGTTGACTCTTAGCTCTTCTTGAGGGAGCACCAAGTGAGTCTGCCAAGGGCCCTTTTCTTACCCAGCGAATCAGAGGAGACAAACGATGGATAATGTCCCTTTCACCAGAGCAATATAAACATGGACACAGGCCTCAGAGTGCTGCCCCTGCCTTTAACCAAGTGGTCTCCATGTCTGTGTTTGATATTAAAACTCGCATTTCATTTTTATATGCTGTGCTTAATCCAATAATGATTTCATGTTACAAACAGCAATAATATCTTTCAGCATAGTTAATCAGAATAGACTTAATGCTGTCACTATTTATTAACCTTTGTTGAAAAGCAAGAAGTTTCCCCTCTAATCTGTGATTGTGGGGCTTGTCAGGCGCTATCAGGTGAAAAACCAGTTTTGGCAGTCATTAAAATGGTGCGACTCTCGAGGTGACACTTGCAGCCGGCTGGTATTTGGTGCATGAAATCTTTGTTGCGATCATGGGGCAACTGAGGGCTGGCGTCTTGGTTGTCTGGTGCTGCTGGAACAGAAGGACCACCCTTGGGTGGCCTTTTCAAGCTGCAGTGTATTGTCTTATGCCTCAGGAGTGGGGGATTCTTAGCTCAGAGCGTCTTCTCTAGGGACAGCCTCCTCAGTGGCCCCTGGGGAAGGACCTTCTCTCCTTCCAGCACCTATAGGCCCAGCATCCCTTGGGAAGCTCTTCGTGTCCCCTTGGGGAGCTCCCTGTCTCAGTATCAGTCTTTCCCTAGGTCTAGGGGCCTCTCAACTCAGGGACCCAGGGTTCAAAGGGCATGCTTTACTCCCAGCTCTTCTGTCTTGGGGTTATGAAGACCTTCTCTCTCTTCTCTGCTCAGTTTACTCTCCTTGTATCTCTTGTAAGAGAAAAGCTCCCATTCAAGCACGGGGGTGACTTGAGGAAGGCTGGGACTCAGACCTGTCACACTGATTGAAGGGGCAGCCCACTCTGGTCCTTTCCCATTAAAACAGAAAGTTCTTCAGCTTGCTCCCTCATTGCTGTTGAGTCGGAAGCAACTTGAAGCGAACCTTCTGGTGGGTCTCCAAGGCCGTGAGTCACACAGGACACTGCTCGTTGTTGTCCCGAGAAGCCGCCGATGGATTTGGACCCCTCCAGGGGCTGAGCCTCTTGTTGGCGTGCAGCTCCCCATGGAAGGAGGCCTAGAAGGAGGATTCGGCATGACATGCCTGACAAAAGCAGGGAGAATTAGATCCTATCACAAAGTGGAGGCCAGCCTCAGGACTCGTGAGGTAGCCAGGTGGACACATATCTGCAGCACAAGTCAGTACTTTATAACCAGGAAGGAGCAAGGGGGTGAGCCCACTCAGTCCAGAGAATGAAGTGTTTGTTATCTCTGAGTTCCCCTTTGTTCATGAAGCTGTTCTTAGAACATAAAAGAGTGTGGACAGAGAATGGGATACAGATGAAGGCAAGGGTTGAGCCTGTTGATGGCTACTGCCAAAGAGCTTCATTGATGGGGTTCCTGGTCCCTTTTGGATGAGGTAATGGGTGAGTTGAAGTTCACTTGATGGACTTACCACAATATAATGGTCATCAGGTGTCAAAGTGAACTTCAGATTTCCAGTTAAGTGGGTCCTGTTAGTAAGAGATCTTGATCACTGGACCTTAAACTTGAATGTGCTTAAGACTCTCCTGGAGAGAACCTGAAATTCATATCTATTGCTGGTGGGAATGCCACATGTTTTAGCCACTGAGGGCAAAAGTGATGGACATTTTTCCAAAAAGTTAAACCATATAACGCACAGTTCCACTCCTAAATGGGTACCAACAGGTCTGGAAAAGAAAGACTCCAACAAAGGCTTGTATACAATTGATTGTTAAGTGAAGCATTATTCATGGAAGCCGAAAGAAGCAAACCAATGCCATCAACAGATGAACGCCTAACACTGTGCAGAATGAATATGCAGTTGTAAGAGGGGTGGGGTTCTGATGCCGGTTACATTGCTGATTATCCTGGAAGAATTATGCCGAGCGAATGTATGGGTCAGACCCGAAGGAACAAGTCCCGTATGGCCTCACTGGTGGGAAAGATGCAGAAGAGGCAGATGGCTTGGATTTATCCTTTATTACGGATTGAACTTCACCCTAAGAATTCTATTGGAATTCTTCCCCCTGTACCTATGGATCGGAGAGTTGGACAGTGACTAGGGATGACAGAAAGAGAATTGATGCCTTTGAGCTGTGGTGCTGGAGAAGAGTGTTGACTATACTATGGACTACTAGGAGAACAAACAAGTTTGTCCAGGAGAGGGTGAAGCCAGAATGCTCCTTGGAGTCAAGGATTCTGAAACTTCGTCTGACATACTTTGGGCATGTTGCAAGGAGGGACTGGTCCTTGAAGAGAGACATTATGTTTGGGAGAGTGGAGGGACGGTGCAGGAGAGGAAGACCTTCAATGAGATGGCTTGATTCTGTGAGTGGAGTGGTGGGAATGAGTGTGTTTGAGACGGCGAGGTTGGCACAGGATAGAACAGCATTTAGGGCTCTTGTACGTAGGGTCGCTATGAATCGCAAGCGACTCGATGGCACGTAACAACAACAATACCTGTGGATATAATCACATTTTGGGGATTGGCTCTTACTTGCAGTGTTAATGAGGACATCTAAGTATGAAATGTGCCATAAATGTAACCACTTTCAAGACACAAAAAAGCAGATTAGGCCCAGAGAGGAGCACTATTGAGGGAAAGACAGATGAGATGCAGCTTAGAAACTTCTAAGGAACATTGAGAACACTGAAGATGCTCAGACAGACATTTCCCCCTGATGGCTGGAGGGAGCTTTCCCCGGGAGCCAGCACCCTGAGTTCCAACCTGTGGTCTCCTGAACTGTGAGAAAACAAACTTCTGTTTATTAAAGCCACCCACTTGTGATACTTTTGTTACAACTGCCCTAAGAAACTTAAAACCCAAAATACCTACTGCCAGCCATTGGATTCTGACCTATGACTGTCCTGCAGGACAGAGAAAAGCTGCCCCATTGGCTATCTACAGAAGGAAGCTGCCACATCTCCCATGGAGTGCCTGGTGGGTTCAAACCACTGAACTTTAGGTTAGTAGCTAGCTTGTGTGCTTAACACCTCTGTAGCACCAGAGTCCTTTAAAGAAACTAAGATACACAGAAATGAAAGGTCACTGGGGCTGGGGAAGCAGATCAACGGAAAAGTATTGCTGAAGGCCCACAGTGTCTCTGATGAAGACATTTAGCAGTGGATAGTGTTGGTGTTTCTGTAAAGTGATGAACATCACTGAATGTGTGTGGGGGAGAAAGAGCTGGAAATCGCCACAGTAAGAGATCAGTCGACTGATTGCTGGGAGATTCTGTGCTGCTTACAAGCTTCTGGGTGGTGCTGATGCTGGCTGTGGAGATCCCAGTATGGAGGCCCCTTGGATGTGAGTCTCCTGAGCAGACTCCTGTGCTGGGCAGGTGGCCCTTCTTGTGGGAAGGTGTGTTTGTGTTTGTCTGCAGCTGGCCCGGTCCCTGAAGTGCAGGGCTGGGCTTTGGCACTTAGGGCTGGCAGTCAGAGGCATCCTCCTTCTTCACTTGGTAGAGGGGGCTGCAGTTGCCTCTCACGGTCACCGCCCTGAAGCAGCCTTGTGATACGTTAGCGCACACACTGGTCACCAGGGATCTCACTGAAATGCAGAGGCTGGTTCGCTAGCTCTTGGCTGAGCCCCAAGATCCCTCACTCTCAGGAGCCTCCCCAGCAGTGCTGCTAGCTTGAGCAGACCCCCTCGGAGTGGGAGACCTGTCAGACAGCAGGAAAGCCCGACAGCCCCTGCACTTGAATTGCAGAGTTTAGCTTTGCTACATCCATCAGCTTCCCCAAAGGAAAGCTTACCTTCAAAAATCCACAAGGTTTCAACTTGCAGGCGCCTCCTCCCAAGGACAGGCTTCTCCCGAGAGGGCTTCCTCTCTCCTTTTTGCTCAGAAGAAGCCCCTAGACATCCTTCCCTGGAAGTCCCGCTGGGCTTGGGCTCTCACCTTCCAAAGGTGATTCAAGAAAATCTTCCTCTAGGAATTGGGTCCAGAGGCTGGGAAGAATACTCCACTGGACTGGTAAAGACACTGTCCAGGGCTTGGGTGGAGAAGGCCAAGGTCAGTGGGCAGCTGAGGTCTCCGTGCAGAGAGGTCCACTTGAACTTGAAGTGCTGCAGTGAGCTATGTCCCTGTAAACAGAGAAGGGAGCACGTACTGATCATTATTTAGGAAGCATCAAGGAGTCGGAACAGGGCTCTATGCTCTGTTTGGTAATAAAGGTTGGTGCAGAGAGGAATTTTGAATTCAGTGTTCTCATTTGCCTCCTATTGCAAAGAAGCCGAGCCTTAGTTTGGCTGTTTGGAGCATCTGGAATTAATGAACCTGCTTCTTACAGTGCAGAAATCAATGTTTTCTGCATTAATTGCATGACGCTGAAACCTTGCTTTTTATTTCTGACTCAGGGAGCCACGGTCTAAGAAATCTCTCGTAAGTGGTGTTGTGGGTCTTTGGTGTTTCGTTAACCCACGTGGGCAGGGGCTAGGAATGACTTCTTCCCCGCGGAGGCTGGGACCTGCTCCGGACTGTGTGGCCCCAGGGGGAAGCATGGGACAAGCTGGGCCTTACAGGGGACCCACAGTGACAGGCTTCCCAGGCAGCAGCCGATCTGGAGGATGGGCCTTCGTACTCAGCCCGCTGCCTTCAGTCCTGAGCTGCATCCACCGACAGCCTCTGCCTGACGCTTCTTCCTGGCCAAGGGAGGCTGGTTAACCAGCCAATAAGCCCGCCGCTCCTGGCTTTTCCACGTCGCTCGCCTCATGTACTTTGGGCCTGTTGTTAGGAAAGACTGTTCCTTGGAGAGGGACATCATGCTTCGAGAGGTAGAGGGACAGGGCAGAAGAGCAAGACCCTCTGTAAGATGGATTGACACAGTCACTGCAGCAGTGGATTTGAGGGTGTCAGACATGATGAGGATGGTGCAGGATCCGCTCACAGGGTCACGACAGGTCATACTCGATGGCTCCCAGCCACCCGCACCACCCCCGTCTAGGAGACCCCCAGCAGTGTGGATGAAACGTTCGGACTACCAGTTGAAAGGGCTGTGGTTCCAGCACCCCAGTGCGTTACAGCAGATGTGGCGGTCTGCTCCCATGGGGACTTAACTGAGCTGTCAGCTCAGGCCCACTGGGGCCTGCAGAGGGTCACTGCCCTCCAGGGTCATGTGAGGTGAACCTGGCAGCAGTAGCCCTCTTCCCTTTTTGAATGTAGACACCTTCTCACCGAGATGTCACTTGACCTCCAGGTTCCGGGGCACGTCCAGCACCAGCCTGCACAGGCAGGTGGGGCTTAGCAGGTTGTGGGCACATTCTCAGGGCTGGCCCCTCTCTACCAACTGTCCCAAGAAGCCGTGTTTGAAGAAACAAATAGGAGCACTCCAGGGAGAGAGAGGAGAAGGAAGGACGTTCAGACAGCACTGAGAGTAGGGATAAAAATCCAAGGTCAGAGACTGAGGTCATGGTCAGGGCGCTGGATGCCCTGCTGACTGGAGCGCAGGGAGAGGGGCAGGTGTCTGCTAGACAAAGTATACTAGGTGGGGAGGAACCTTGGAAGGCGCATTGTGAGAAATGGGGGTTTGGTGGGATGTATACAAGTAGAGGGAGAGGAGGTCAGGGCAGATGTGATGTTTTTATTTACATAGAGTTTTTTTTAAATGTTTATACAGTTCTGTAAGTTTTGACCACAAAGTATAGAGAAGTCCGGAACTCCATGTGTTGCCCCTTTGAGTGCAAGCCCCACTGCTGGGGCCCTGAACTAGTCACTGTCTGCTGCCTCCCAGCTCTGTCGTTCACAGGATGCTTGCTCTCCATGGCATCGGACAGCAAGGGGTCATTACGGGCCCAGCCCCTCGCTCCTCAGTCCGCGCTGAGCGTGGGGGTCATAGCTTGTCTCCTTGTAATTGCTCACTGGGATCCAGTGAGAGCATCTCACAGCTGTTTGGCCACTCACCAGGTCAAGGGCATTTGGGGATGGTTTGCCATTTCAGCCTTCTATGAAGAAAATGACTAGAAATATTCAGATACAGATTTCCGGGTGACTGTACGTTTTATCTTTGGGGTGAATGTCCAAGAGTGGAATTGCTGGGTCATTTCCTAAGGGAATGTATAAAACCTCCCAGCTTGCTTTCTCCTCCTCTTGTCAGTGGTAATGTGGCCGTGTGTCCAGTGTACCCTGAGTCAGCACACCTGCCTCGTTCCTCCTCTGCTAGCCATTCGCTGAGCTCTGAGGGCCTAGATTGTGCTGCCCGCCGGAAGGCACATGGTTCACATTGGCCAGCTGCTCTGGGGGAGGATGGTCATCTCCTCCTGTGCAGTTCGCTGCCTCTGAAAGCCTGCTGGGAGGTCAGCTGGGAGTCCGTTCTGACTCGACAGCACACAACACCAGCAGCAACAGTTGTGTAAGGAGCCCTGGTGGCACAGTGCGCATGCGTTTGGTTGCTAACCTGAGGATGGGGTTCCCCTCCACAAGCTGCTCAGCAGGAAAAGACGTACCGTCTGTTTCCAGAGAGGTGAAGCCGAACTAAAGGAACTCTCAACCCACTGCTGTCCAGTGACTCGTGACTCCAAGGGATTTCTGAGACTGAATCTTCAACAGGGGTAGGCGGATTTCTCTTTCCTCTCTACGCCAGCAAACGGAGACAACGGGGGTGTCCAAGCCCCTGAGCTCTTGGTCAGCAGCCCATGCCTTGGAAGTGCTCTGTCCTGGAGGGTCATGACAGTTTAGCGCAGAACCCCTGGTCTGGGCGTGGTGTTGCTAAAAGGTTATGTAGTGACATCATTGTGGCTTAATGTGCTTTTTCCTGACTCCTAGTGGGCATCTTTTCATGAACTGGTTTGCTGTTCTAGCTGCTTTGGTGATACGGCTGCTCAGACATTGTGGCCATTTTTTTAACGGATTTGCTTGTTTATTTTCAATATTCCTCATATTTTTAGGTGAAAGTTGACAGATTGAATTAAGGTCCCATCTAACAGTTTTTATATACACTGTTCTGTGACATTGGTTACAGTGTTTACCGTGTGTGTGTCTGTGTTGTTATTGTTTCCATTCTGGTTGTTATGTTTTCATTGATCTAGCTTCCCTTCTCCTTGCCTTTGAATCTTTGCTTTTGGGTAAAGGCTGATTGATTATTCTCACAGAGTTCCTTGATTAAAGGACATATTATTCACAAGAGCTGAATAGATAATTTCAGAGGGCAGCTCGGGAGGACAAAGCAAAGTATTATAATGGAATGTGCAGAGAACTGGAATTGGAGAATAAAAAGAGAAGAGCTTGCTCTGCATTTCTCAGGCTGAAAGAACTGAAAAACATACGTATGCCTCATATTACAATATTGAAAGATGCCGTGGGCAATATATTAAATGACCCAGAAGGCATCAAAAGAAGATGGAGGGAATACAGAGAGTCACTGTACCAGAAATAATTGATTGACACTGAAAAATTTAAGAAGTACCTCATGAACAGGAGCCAAAGGTCATGAAGGAGGAAGTAGAAGTTGCATTGAAGGCATTGGCAAAAAAAATAAGGCCCCAGCAATCAATGGTATACCAGTTGACTTGTTTTAATTAACAGATGCAGCTTTGGATGCACTTACCAGTCTATGCCAGGAAATTTGGAGGATGGCCGTCTGGCCAGTGGATTGGAAGAGGTCCATATTTGTTCCCATTCCCACGAAAAGGGACCCAACCAAATGTGAGAATTACTAAATGATAGCATTGATATCACAGACAAGGAAAATACTGGTGAAGATCATTCAAAAACTACTGGAACAGTACAAACATAGGGAACTGCCAGAAGTTTGAGCAGGATTTTGAAGAGGATGTGGCACCAGGGATATAACTGCTGATGTCACATGGATACTGGCTGAAAGTAAGGAATACTGGAAGAATGTCTAGTGGTGCTTTATTGACTATGCAGAGGCATTTGACTGTGTGGATCATGACAGGTTGTGGCTGACATTGAGAAGAATGGGAATCCCAGAGCACTTGATTGTACTCATGCAGAACCTGTACCTGGACCAGGAGGCTGTTGTGTGAGCAGAGCAGGGGAGCACTGCATGGCTTGGAATTGGGAAGGGAGTGTGACAGGGTTATATACTCTGTCCATACCCATTCAGTCTGTACGCTGAGCAAATTATCCAAGAAGCTGGCATCTGGATTGGAAGGAGATTCATCAATAACCTACACAACCTTGTTTGCTGAAAATGAGGAGGGTTTGAGGTGCTTGTTGCAAGAAGATCAAGGAATGCAGCCTTTGTTATGGATTGCACCTCAATGTTAGGAAAACAAAGATTATTAGCACTGGACCGATAGGCAGCATCATGATGGACAGAGAAGAAATTGAGACTGTCAAAAGCTTCATCTTTCTTGGATCCACAATTAACATCCTTGATACCAGAGTCAGGAAATGAGACACATTGCACATTAAGGTTAGGGACCTTTCCAAATTATTGAGTAGTGATGTCAGTTTGAGTACTAAGGTACATCTGATTGAAGCCATAATCTTTCTGATTACTAGCTATGCATTCAATAGCTGGACAGTGAATAAGGATGACAGAAAAAGAATTGACGCCTTTGAGCTGTGGTGTTAGAGAAGAGCACTGGGCGGCCAAGAAAATTAACAGGTATGTCTTAAGAGAGGGTGCAGCTGGAGTGCTCTTTGGAAGCAAGAATGATGAGGCTTCACCTCACATACTTTGGACGTATTGCTAGGAGGTGCTATTCCTTGAAGAAAGACATGATGTTGGGGAGGTTGGAGGGTCGGCAAAGGAGAGCGAGACCCTCAGCCAGGTGGATTTACATGGTGACTGCTACAATGGGTTCTTATGTGTCAGGAAGTGTGAGGATGGCGCAGGATAGAGCAGTGTTCACATCTTTTGTTCGTAGGATCACTATGAGTCATGCTCGACTCCATGGCACCTAACGACAATCATCTACGCACTGGAAGTTTAGATTTGTTCTTCAGCTCCTCAGCTTAAGAAATGGCAAAGACGTTTGGCTCTTTTGATTTTCTGACTCCAGAAAATCTGTGCACATTTCATTATAATACTTTGTCTTCCTGAGCTGCCCTGTGAAATCTTCTGTTCAGCTCCTTAACTTCTTGATTTATTCCCTTTCCTTTGGCTTTTCAGCATTGTAGTGCAATATCAAGAGTCTCTTCTGACAACCATTTCAGTCTTTTCTTCCTCTTCTGTCTTGGTAATAACCTTTTGCATTCTTCATGGGTGATATTCATGATATCTTCCCACAGCTCTTTGTTCACTAGTGTTCAAGGCCTCAGACCAGTTTCTGATACAGTCTTGAAAGTCATGTGGGATGAACTGAAGGTCAAATTTTTATTCCTGTGGATTTGATTTAACCTTCTTTAGCATTAGTTTGAACTTGAATATGAGTAGTTGGTTGTTTCACAGTCAGGAATTGGCCTAGTTTTCACAGCTGATAGGCAGCTTTTCCAATGATTTTTTTCCACTGATGTAATCTATCTGATTAATGTGCATACCATCAGGTGAAATCCATGTGCACAGTCTGCATTTATGTTTCTCATAAAAGGTATTTGCAATGAATAAATCATTGATTGTACAGAAGTCTATCATTCCATCTCCAGCCTCATTTCTGTCACTAAGTCAATGTCTTTCAACTACTGTTCCTTCTTTCTGTTTCCAATTTTTGTATTCCAGTCACCTATTATTATTAATGCGTCATGATTGCATGTTTGACCAATTTCTGACTGCAAAAGTTGGGTAGAAATAATCTTTTTTTCTCCTATTTGGCTCTGGTTATTGGTGCATAAATTTGAATGATAGTCGTGTTCACTGGATTTCAGTGTATTTTTATGGATATTATCCTGTCACTTACATTGTGTTTCAAGATGGATCTAGAAATGACTTCAAGCCTTGAGTTGCAATATTTAAGGATGCTGGGGCAGAATATTGAATTAACCAGAAAGCATTAAAAGAAGATGGAAAGAATACACAGAGCCACTGTACCAAAAAGAATTGGCTGACACAGAACAATTTCATGAAACAACATATGACCGAGAGGCAGTGGTGATGAATGAGGAAGTTGAAGCTGCTCTGAAGGAATTGTCAAAAAACAAGGTCCAGGAATTGATGACAAATCAACTGACATATTTCAACCCACAAATGCTGCCCTAGACGTACTCATCAGGTTATACCAAGAAATCTGGAGGACACTTACCTGGCCAACTGACTGGAAGAGATCTATAATTCTTCCTGTCCCCCAAAAAAGGTGATCTGATAGAGTGTGAAAATTATCACACAATATCACTGTTATCACATGCAAGCAAAATCTTGCTGAAGATTTTCCAAAAATGACCAGAATAGTACATTAACAGAGAACTACCAGAAATACAAACTGGGTTTAGAAGAAACCATGGCACTAGAGACATTATCGTTAATGTCAGATGGATCTTGGCTGAAAGCAAAGAATACCAGCGCAATGTCTGTCTGTGCTTCATTTACTGTGCAAAAGCATTTGACTTTGTGGACCACAACACATTGTGGCCAACCTTGAGAAGAATGGGGATCCCAGAACACTTCATTGTCCTTATGTGAAACCAATTATTGAACCAGGAGATGTTCATCGGAACAGAGTACGGGAACACTGCATGGTTCAAAATTAGGAAGGGTGTGTATCAGGGATGCGTCTTTTTCATTCTGTATGCAGAACAGATCATTCAGAAGGCTGGCCTTATGAGGAGGAGTGTAGCATCAGGATTGGAGGAAATCTCATCAACAACCTGCGTTATGCAACCTCACTTGCTGAAACTGAGGAGGACCAGAAGCATTTTCTGTAGTCTTCAATATGGATTGAAGCTCAACATCAAGAATGCAAAGATTCACACCACCGGGCCAATTGGCAGCCACATGATGGATAGAAAAGAGATTAAGGTTAACGATTTCAGCTTGCTTGGCTCCACAGTCAGCATTCTTGTCACCAGCAATCTGGAGATCCAAAGATAAATTGAATTGGGGAACTCTGCTGTTAGGGACCTCTCTTAAGTGATAAAGAGCAGTGATAACAATCTAAAGACTAAGGTGCACCTGCTGCAGCCCATGATCTTTGCAGTTACTTGCTTTGCATCAGAGAGCTGCACAGTGACTAAGGATGACAGAAGAAGAATCGATGCCTCTGAGTTCGGGTGCCAGAGAAGAGTCTTGAACATACCATGGACCACCAAGAGAACCGATAGATAGGTCTATCTGTCTTGGAGAAGGTGAAACCAAGTTTCTCCTTGGAGGCAATGTTTTTTAAGTTTTGTCAGACATACTTTGGACACATGGCAGGAAGGATGGAGGGACATGGGGGAGAGGAAGAACCCATAGGAGATGAATTGATACAGTAAGTGGGGTAATGGAGGTAGGTGTGTCAGAGTCAGTAAGACTGGCCCAGGACAGGGCTGGATTCAGAGCTGTTGTACGTGGGGTCACGGTGAGTCCTGGGCAACTCAATGGCATGTAACAACAGTCCGTAAATATGGTATATCTTCTTTTTCTTCCCATACTTTCTATCCTAGTTTACTGTAACTCACCTTTCAGACTTCAGCTTCTTACTGTGTGCCATCAACTTGGAACTGATCCTTGGCTGACCCTCTAGGGGGTTTTCAGAGGGAGGAAATTGTGTGGGAAGAGCTTGGTCAGCCTTCTCCCACAGAGTAGATGGTAGGCTTGAACTGTTTGCCTTTGGGATTGCAGCACAGCTCCTTGCCACTCGACCACTAGAGCTCCCTATAGTTCTGCTTTGTGTCATCTAAAGGAAGCCTTTCCCTCCAGCTAGACCGTGTTGCTTCTCGTGCTCCTTCTCTTACGTTGAGCACTAATTGAAACAGAGGTCTGTGTAACAACCTCTTTTGTATCCCTTTCTCCCATTGCACATAAATTACGTAAAGGTAGAGTGCATACTGACACACAGCAGGTTCTCAATAAAAATGTACAAATGTCAGGAGAAGGATGTGATTTACTGCCTCCAAAAACTCACCACAGGGTCAGCTGTCAGTTGTTTCCAACTCAAAGGCATATAACAACAACAACTGGAAATCTAAAAGTGGTAAATGTTTGTTTAAATCTGCTCGTGAGTAAATGCGTGAATGAATGGATATTTTCTTGTTCTTTTGCCACAGATCTGTAGGTTCCTGGCTATTGTAGTTTGCAGTGCAGGGCACACCTCGATTCCCTGCTTGCTAATGAAGAAACCCAGGCCGCAGCCTCCCCCTTCCTTTGCCTCTGCCCAGGGCTTCGCTCCTGCTGACTGTTGTGTATATTGAGAACTCCTATCCACTGGGCAGGTAGATGTGTGTCACTGTGATTTTAAAAAAATGAAGTTATACATATACAGAGAATTATAGGTAATAATTATAATACAGAGGTTTCATTTATTTGGGGAAAAGGTGTTGCATTCATGGTATCAGAGCCTTATAAAAACCAGCCGCACAGTCTTGATTGAATAAGACCCATAATTAGGAAATGCCAAGTCCTGTTAAGAATCGGATAATTTGCTCAGCATACCAGAGTCGAGAAGGGTGAGGACAGAGTGATGAAAGCAGGAGCTCTCTCCATGCAGGGTGTACGGAGGAGGTGGGGTAGGGATGTGTGTTAGCGAACTGGTTTCTGGATGTTTTGAACACAGAGTACGTACTGCATTTAAGACAATATAAGAGGCCCAGTTTTAGTTAAATTTCTAGGGCAGACTAGAAAATGAAATAAAATCCACGAGAACCAAAAGTTGACCTTCAATCTGTCACACGTCAATTTAAAAACTATCTCAGGAACAAGTTTGAGGCCTTGAGGACTAATGAGCGAGGATTAAATGAGCTGTGAGAAGAGCAAGAATATCATCCATGAAGAATGCAGAAGGTTACCACACAGAGAGGAGAACGATGTCAGAAGAGACTCTGAGTATTGCACTAGAGCGCTGAAAAGCCAAAGCAAAGGAAAGAAAGTAGTAAGTCAAGGAGCTGAACAGATTTTCAAGGGCAGCGTGGGAAGACAAAGCAAACTATTAGAATGAAACATGCAAAGAGCTAGAGTAGGACAGACAAAGGAACTGCTGAACTTGATCGGCATTTCTTAAGCTGAAGGAACTGAAGAACAAATACATGCCTTGAGTTGCAATACTTAAGGATGCTATGGGCAGAATATTCAGTGATCCAGGAAGCATTAAAAGATGGAAGGAATACACAGAGTATACCAGAAAGAATTGGCTGGCACAGAAGAATTTAATGAAACTGAATATTATCAACAGACAGTGGTGATGAATCAGGAAGTTCAGGCTGCTCTGAAAGAATTGACAAAAATAAGACTCTGGGAATTGGTGGGCTACCAGTTGACATATTTAAACCCACAGATGCTGTCCTGTATGTTGTCACATGCCAAGAAATCTGGAGGACAACTGCCTGGCCAACTGATTGGAAGAGATTCACATTTATTCACATTCCAGAAAAAGGTGATCCAACAGATTTGTGGAAATTATCACACAATATCACTATTATCACACACAAGCAAAATCCTGTTAAAAATTATCCAAAAACTATTGAAACAGTATACCGACAGAGAACTACTAGAAATACAAGCTTGGACATTATCGCCAAGGTCAGATGGATCTTGACTGAAAGCAAAGAGTACCAGAGGAATGTCTGTCTTTTTTATTGACTATGCAAAGGCATTTGACTGTGTGGATCACAACAAGTTGTGGCTAACCTTGAGAAGAATGGGAATCCAAGAACACCTGACTGTGCTCATGTGAAACCTTTACTTGGACCAGGAAACAATCCTTAGAACAGAGCAGGGAAACATTGCAAGGTTCAAAATCAGGAAAGGAGTGTGTCAGGGATGCACCCTGTCTCTGTTCCTTTTCAATCTGTATGCAGACTAGATCATTCAGAAGGCTGAACTTTATGAGGAGGAATCTCACATCAGGATTGTAGGAAGACTCACCAAAAACCTGCATTATGCAGATGACACAATCCCCCTTGGCAAAACTGAGGAGGACCTGAAGTATTTGCTGCAGGAGGTCAAGGACTGCAGTCTTCAGTATGGATTGAAGCTCAACATTGAGAAGACAAAGATACTCAATCCTGGACCATGGTAGATGGAGGAGAGGTTGATATTGTTACCAATTACAGCTTGCTCGGCTCTACAATCAACACTCTTAGCACTGGCAGTCAGGAAATAAAGAGAAAATGAATTAGGGAAATCTACTGTTAGGGACCTCTCCTAAGTGCTAAAGAGCTGTGATAACAGTCTAGAGACTAAGGTGTACCTGATTCAGGCCATGGTCTGCAGTTATTTGCCGTGCATCTGACAGCTGTACAGTGCCTAAGGATGACAGAAGAAGAATCGATGTCTTTGGGTCGTGGTACTGGAGAAGAGTCTTGAACATACCGTGGACCACCAAAACCCAAACAGGTCTGTCCTGGACACTTGGAGGCAAGGATAGTGAAGCTCCGTCTCACATACCTTGAACATGTTGCCAGGAAGGACCAGTCCTTGGAGAAGGACATCATGCTTGGAAAGATGGAGGGATAGCACAGGAGAGGAAGACTCTGGAAAAGGATTGATACAGTACCTGGGGTAATGGGGGCAGGTGTGACAGGGACAATTAGACTAACTCAGAATAGGGTGGGGTTCAGAGCTGTTGTATGTAGGGATTCTAGGAGTCGCAGGCGACTTAACAGCACATATCAACAACAACAGGGCAGACTTTACTTCCTGAGAAGGCCTGGAACTTTCAGGACAAACTGCTAAAGCAGGTTACAGAATGTCTGTTTTGGGAATTCAGAGAGGAGCTCAAAAAGGAGGGTGCCTGCACAGGACATTGACAGTGGAGACCTGAAACACTATCAGAACAAGGTCTAGATGTAGTTCATAAACACAAAAAATCCCAGCTGGAGTTCTGCAGGGACTTACTTACATGGGAATGGGTGGAAATAGTCCTGAGATCATACAACCCTAGGTTTCATTCCCCTCACTGATAATAGCGGGTGATTATCACTGTACTCTAACTTAGAGAACAGACTGTGAAAAAGAGCAAGGGATGAGCATAATTACTCCCGTATCACGGATGAACAATCCAAGGCTCAGAGAGCTGAGAGCGCTAGCAGACGGCACACACGTAGGCATTTGAATAGTGCAAATAGTCATCAACTTAAAAGTATTCTTTCAGTGACTCAGCCGCAGTTTTGTTCTAATGTTAAGTCACATGCTTTTTTAAAAAAATACATGTGTTATTGTTGTGTACCTTCAAATGGGAATGACCCATAGCTGACCCTCCAGCAGGTTTTCAGAGGCGGTTAATCACACAGGAGGAGATTGCCCGTCCTTCTCCCACAGAGCAGCTGGACTCGAACTGCGTGCCTTTGGGATTCCAGTGCACCTTCTTGTCACTAGGCCATCTGAACTCCCTTATAGACGTAGTTTAATGCATGTTGTTATTATGTGCTGCCAACTCATAACTGGTCCTAACTGGCCCTCCAGGGGATTTCCAACCACTGTAAATTGCACGGGAGGAGATTGCCTGTTTCCCATACTTGGAGCAGCTGATGGATTTGAACTCCCTGCCTGCCAGCCTGCCTTTGGATTGGCAGTACAACTCTTTACCCACCAGGCCAACGGTGCATGCATACACACATAAAAATCTGCAAATAGTAAGAAAATATTCTGCCCATGAAGAAGAGTTGGATGATGTTGCTTTGTCAGTTGCAGGAACATTTGTGCTTGTAGAAGATTCTAGATCGTATGGATTGTCCCTGGCAGTGGGAGTAGCTTCTTTCTCAGGAAAACAGTGAGCGAGAGCTGTCCCCTGGCCTCCGTGTTTCACGGTAAGCTCCCACCGCTTCCTGCATCTGCCTGCCCCTCTGGCAAAAGAGGGCAGTGTTTGTGTCCATGTTTTCAAGCAGCTTCCTTTCATTCCACAGTCTTCAAAACTTCTTTCTTTATCAGCTTCTCTCAAAGTCCGTTCAGTCCTGATCAGGCCAGCCTCCTCTTTCATGAGCTGTGATCGTCACACACTGAAAATAGAAAGATAAATCGGGAGTTCTTGCCATAGGGTCTATTTCCCCCCTGACTCTGATCATATCGTTATCATTGTGAGGTGCCGTGGGCTTGGTTCCACTCTTCGTTGCCCTGTGGCCAGAGCCCATCCCTGGCCATCCTCGCCATTGTGTCTGCGCCCATTATTACTGCCCCTCTGTCAGCCCAGCTCACTGAGGTCTTCCTCTTTCCCTGTGGCCCTCTATCAAGCCTGCGAGGGCCCAGGGACTGGTCCATCCTAACGATGTGTCCAAAGGATGTGAGATAGAGCCTTACCATCCTCCTCAGGAGCGTGCTGTCTGTACTTGAAAGACACGTCTGTCCGTTCTTCCTGCAGTCCATAGCATATTCAGCGTTCTTTGCCAGCACCATCATTCAGAAGCATTGTTTCCTCTTTGTTCCTTATCTGATGTCCAGCTTTCACACGCTTTTGGGGGCATTGAAAACACCATGCTGTGGGTTCCTTGAACCTCCCTATTGTTATGTGATGTCACATCAGAACTAACTCCTAGCTGACCCTCCAGCAGCTTTTCAGAGGCTGTAACTTGCATGAAAGGATATTGCCCATCTCTCTCCTGCAGAGCAGCTGATTAATTCGGACCATTAATTCCTTGCACCAGGCTGCCAGAGCTCCCTTAGTCATTGTATGCCGTTATCAATGCTTAGAGTGTGTCCATTTGTCCACTCATGTTTTCCAAACCCCCTGCGCTCACCCTCCTGCGACTCCCTGGTGGCGTGGTCTATAGGGAGTGGTACTGCTAGCGCAAGGCCACTCCTCCCTGGTGGCTCAAAGCCACTCCCAGCTCCTGGGGAGAAGAAATGGCCTGTCTCCTTCCATGTGATTTACAGTCTTGTAAACCCAAAGAGGGTCAAAGTTGTGCCTGACTGGACATCAGTGAGTGAGTGAGTTCTCCCAGAAATACTCAGTGCTCCAGATGCACTGAAGATATTCATTCTTCCAGAAGTCCAGCCATGTTCCTGCATCTATCTGTTACAGCTACTCCCTGGGTCATGGGTATTTTTAGTGTCTTGAAAGTGACAATGGTACCTCAATCCATAAACTGAATTGTAATTGTCATATTGGGAGGTGAGGGGTGGGGAGCTAGCCACAGGGCCATTCGTCATAATCCTATCTCGTAAGGCCGAGGGTCCGTGTGCCACCTTCTGCCTCCTGCACCTCCCCAGGCCATCACTGCTCCTTGGAGTCTTACTCCCAGTGTTGTGTGGTCCAGGCTGAAGAACCAGACCTACTGCCGTCAGGTTTATTCTGAGGCAGGAGCTCTGAGAGAGAACAGAACTGCCCCATGGCACCCGAGACCGCATCTCTGCAGAGCCGATGGCCTCCCCTTCCAGGCAGCTGCTGAAGGCTTTCACCGCAATGCGTGTCACAAAGGAGGGGCTGTGGGGTGGGAGGACATTGCTGTTTGAGAGAATGTGGAGGTGTCAGGCGTTAATAGTCAACTCCTCGGGATGCACTGGACAGCGAACCAGAGCACCACCCTGGCCTATACCATCCTCCTCAGCGGGCCGTGCCAGAGACCCTGTGAACAGCAGCAGCTCTGTACCTGGCCCTGCCCTGCACCGTCCACACCCTCCCCGAAATACTCGAGTCCCTTATTGGGTCAGTCCGTCCTGTTGAGGGGCACCACTTTTTGGCTAGCTCCCTCCTTTAATAAACATATCATCTTCCCCAGGGATTCTTGTACACCATCAAGTCAGAACCAGCTCAGAGCTGGCCCTCTAGCGGGTTTTCATAGAGGAGACTGCTCGCTTTCTCCTAGCACCTCCTGTTCACACGCACGAAGTATGTTAGACAAAGCCTCACCGTGCTCCCTTAAAGCGCCCACTGCTGTTGGGTCAACCCCAACTCATAGTGGCCACCCACTGGGTTTCCAGAACTGTACATCCTTACAGGAAGAGGTTGCCCATCTTTCTCTTGCAGAGTAGCTGGTGGATTTGAACCACAGACCTTTGGGTTGACAGCCCAGTATGTAATGCACTTTAACACCAGAGTTCTTTACAGTACAACAGAAGAACCCCAGATTTCAATGACTTCCCTCAACAAAAATGTATTTCTTGCTTCTACAACACACCCGTTGACTGTGCATCCCAGTAGCTGGGAGATGGTGTGGGTGGGGCCCCAGGCCACCTCAGTAAAGTGAGCATCTCAGGAAAGCAAAATACACAGTGCTATTCTCTTCCATGGCATATAAAAGTTACGTTGGCAGTGCCCTGTAGTCTCTTCCGAGTGCAACTGCCCTGTGAATCGGTCTGGAATAACTTGAGAATGTCCAAAATAGGGCGTGGAGAATGCTGTTGTTGGGATAATTCCCATCTGTTGGGAAAATGGTGCCAGTAGACTAACTTCCTGCAAGGTGGCCACAGACCTTGTAAAAGATACAATATCTGCATTAAGCATAATAAAATGGAATTTGTCCGTCATGCATGCAGAATTGGTGGACAGTGGGCTGTGCTTCACAGGAGTGTTCAGGGAACTAACTGTTCCCAACTATTGAATAGACCATAGTCTGTTGAAAAACCAAAGAAATCTGAACTGACTAGATAGTCTGATCTGCAGATGAGACTGTTGAATGTCCCTCCTGTCCTCGGATTCTCTCACCACTTTTAATGATTCTTACTTGTTTGGGAGGTGAGATGTTGACTGCACTCTAAGCATTGCTGACGTGTAAGATTTTGGAAGGCAGCACCCTCCACCTTGTTCTCCTGGCTGACCCTCCTCCCTCACCTGGCATTGATCTGTTTGATTGAATAGATGGTAGTTATGTACTACTGCTGAGTGCCATCGAGCCTGCCCTGACTGGTGGGGACTCTGTGAATGACGCTACCCAACGCTGCCTGGTCAGTGCCATCCCCGTGTCATTGCACATCAGACCGTGTGATCTGCAGTCCCATGGCTGGTGTTCGGACAGAAATTGCCAGACCTTTCTTCCTGGTCTCAGCCTGGATGTTCTACTGAAACATGTTTAGCATCAGAGCAACATGCAATCCTCCTGTAGGACAGAGGGTGGTTGAACATGAGGTGAGCTGGCTGGGAATGGAGCATGGGTCTCCTGCCTCCTATCAAGTCCAGTTGTCCCCACAAAACCTTTACCATGTGATATTTTTAAAAATCTTACTTGGAATTTCAGATGTGTGCCAGATAGAGCATTCTGGAGGACCAGCACATACTAGCTAGCAGCTCCAGTAACAGTCAGCTCACACTCGTGAAGTCATCCGCTTGGCTGTGCTCCACTGAATTCTCCAGGGACCAGGGTGACCTGCCCAGTGGGTTCCCAAGGTCCAGAATCTGGAAGCAGACCTCCTTCCCTTTGTCCTGAGGAGGGGCTGGCGGGCTGACCCACAGACATTTCCATTACTGGCTCACTGAGCCCATTGCTCGTCACGGCATGTTGTGAATGCTCAACAGATGCATTAAGTGAACGACTGAGTGACGAGCTCGTGCATTTGGATGTGCCTTTCTAAGGCTTCTGAAGTCTTAGTGGCTGTTAAATGGATTTGGAAGTATCGCAAGTTAAATCCTCCTGCCTTCCACTTACACTTCAGAGGGCCATGGTTAGGGGTCTACAGCCGGCACAAAGACATCAGACCCCCTCGGAGCATCTTCTGATCCCTGCCTCTCCCCAGGATACAAGTCTAGAAGTTGGGCTTTTGAGAAGATGGGACAAACTTGGTAGAATCTTGCCAGGGGGAGGCAAATCTAGCCCCCCAACCCATCCCACCAGGGGCCGGGGTCACCACCAGTACCCCTCTGTCTTCTTCTCCTTTGATGCCTTCTCTTGCTTAGGGCCCTGGTGAGCAAGGAAGGGAGTGACCACAATAAAAGCTGTTCTGATTTCAAATCCCTGAAGTCACCAGGCTGCTGGAGATTAGCTCAGAGACAACATGCCTGCCGAGGTCTGCTTGGGTTTGCCTCCTAGGAGAGGATTATGTCACTTGGCCAGTCGGTCATCGTCACTTCTGATGGTAGCGCACATGCTCCTGCCCTCAGTGGTCAACAACCCACGTCCCTGGAAGCAGCCTCCGAGGGCCTGCTGTTCACGGCATGAGCTCCACTCCTGCCCCCCGATTGTCAGGGGTTCTGCTCGGGCTGCCCCAGTCGGCCCTGGTCAGCTAGGAGCTCATTTCATTAACCTTATTGAAAACACTAACCTGATAGACTTTGGGGAGGGGGCAGGGTATATTCCTCTTTGTATTCATTGACTGTGTAAAGAAGCCCTTGCTCAGATACCCTAATAAATTGCCCACATAGCAGTGAAAGCGGTCAAATCTTAGATTCATTAAATATGATGAGGGAGCTTCAAGTGGGAGGCGGAGAAGTAGGTAAACGTGTGTCCCGCAAACCAGTTAAATAGCGGTGTCGTGGATTCATTCCAGCTCAGTCCTTCTGTGTGTCCGAGCAGAACTAGGCCCCATGGGCTTTTCAGAGGTTGGTCATCAGACCATTCTTCACAGAGACCTCTTGTTGGACTTGGACTGCCTGCCATTCAGTTAGCAGCTAAGTGTTAGCACACTTCTGTTACTCAGGGACCCTCCTTCAGCTAGGACCTTGCTTTACTTTAAAAGACTAATTGACCTGTTAGGATTGTTTGTCACTTTTAAGATAATTTGAAGCTATTTGTGAAATGACTGTGTGAATTAGAACCCACAGATGTTTCCCTGAGCAGCATCGTGCAGGTATGAGTCTAATTGTCCTCCCTCAGAGAGAGGCATTGCCATGAAGTCTTGGCAGAACTTCTGGCTCAGCCCTGGCCAAGGCCCTTCCAACAGTTCTTAAAATGCACATGCTAGTCTGGGTGCTACAGCTTCCTCAAAAAGCAGACCAGTTGTTGTTGTTACATGCCATCGCCTGTGACTCATAGTGACCCTGTACAGAACGGCTCGGAAACCTCCCTGTCCAGAGCCAGTGTCTCTGACTCTGACACACCTACTCCCATTGCTCTAGTTATTGTATCAATCCATCTCATCTGGGATCTTCCTCTCCTGCGCTCTCCCTACACCCTTCCGAGCATGATGTCCTTTTCCAAGGATTAGTCCCTCCTGGCCACGTGCCCAAGTATGTGAGACAGAGCATCAAAATCCTGGCCTCCAAAGGAGACACTTGGTTTCACCCTCTCCAAGACAGACCTGTTTGTTTTCTTGGAAGTTCATGGCATTTTTTTCCGGCACCGCAACTCAAAGGCATCAGTCCTTCTGCTGTCATCCAGAGTCATTGTCCTGCTCTCGGATGCATAGCAAATAGTTGAGAAGGCCATGGCCAGGATCAGGTGCACCTTAGTCTCTACACTGACACCGTTGCTTTTCAGTACTCTGGAGAGGTCCCTGACAGCAGACTTTCCCACTGCCAGGAGGCTAAATCCTATTTCTGTAGGTAATATCAAAACACTGGCCTGCGCGCCCACATGGTGTCCTCCATATGATCCTGTTGGAAGCGTGCTCTGTGGTCTAACTATGACCTTTTGAAAAGAAGATCACTCCCATCCACTGTGGCCTGTTAAAAGCCTTACACAGTAAGCCCTGAAAGCCTCCTTAACTTTAAAATAAAGAAATCGCAACTCATGTTCCATTTTCCACACCCTTTCCCCTCCACCATGCTCGCCCCTGCAAACCTTTTCATTCCTCCCCTCCACCACCACCCGCTTCCGTTACTGAAGAATTAAGACCCCTTTGCAAGTGACTTCTGGAGCAAGGAAGAGCTGCGCGGTTTTAATTTCTTGTGAGGATGTTTTTGTGTTGTGTTTTTTTCCAAGAAGAAAATCAAGTCAACACTCCAGAGTATACAAGCCTTTACTGAGCTGGGGAGAATTAATCAGGCCGGAAAGTTGGGCATACAAAGAGGGAGGGGCGGGCGTCAAACCCAGCTGCTCTGGGAGCTGCAAAGATAAAAGGATTTCCCTCTCTGAACGCCTTATATTGGTGAGCAGTGGGGTCAAGATTTTTTTCTTTTGTTGTTAGGAAAGCCATAGAGATAATTAATGCTGTTGAAAGAAGATTGCTCTGTTGGCGTCTGCAAGGCTGGATCCCCTCCCCCACCCCAAGTCTGGGATCTTCTGGAAAGGAACAAGTCAGGGAGACGTGCCCCATGGAGGGAGAGCCTGCCGACTTCCAACATTGAATAACGTCTGTCCCCAGAGCCCGCAGTCCCAGGCTGGCTTCTGGCCTGCAGAGAGTTCATGGGGGCCAGGACAGTCAGTGCTGCAGTGAACTTCAGAGCGAGTGGGCCAACCATCCCCTGCCTCCTCCCCCTCCCCCGTCTCCTGGGCTCTTTTAAACCAGAATTACTAAAGAAGGGAAGTTACACCACCTCGCAGGAAGGTTACCCACCAGTGGTGATATTTACAGCTTTTATTTCTTCCTAGATGGACGGCTGCTTCTCTAATTTACTGGGCAGGAAATGTTTGCTCTTGAATGTCAGATGCCAGCCACGGGCCCTGGCTGGACTTGGAGTCCTGGCCAGATCTGGGCAAACCCAGGCTTGAACCTAACTCAACCCCAGCCCCACTGCCCTTGAATCCTCTGAGCCACGGAAGGACACAGCTGCACAGAGCGTAGGGCTCCCGAAGCTCCAGGCTGTTGTGGAGGGAGACTGCCCCATCTTTTTTCTCAGGCAGTGGGACACTGACTAGGGATGATAGGAGAGTTGATGCCTTTGAGCTGTGGTGCTGGAGAAGAGTGTTGAATATACCATGGACTGCTAGGAGAACAAACAGGTTTGTCCTGGAGAGGGTGAAGCCAGGCTGCTCCTTGGAGACAAGGATTCTGAAGCTTTGTCTGATATACTTTGGACATGCTGCAAGGAGGGACATCATGCTTGGAAGGGTGGAGGGACAGCGCAGGAGAGGAAGACTCTCGACGAGATGGATTGATTCAGTCACTGGGGTAGTGAGGATAAGTGTGTCGGAGACAATAAAATTGGCAAGGGATAGAGCAGGGTTTAGGGCTGTTGTACATAGGGTCGCTGTGAGTCACAGGTGACTCGATGACACAACACAACATTAAGCCTTTAACCCCTGAGTCACTGGAATTCCTTGACCAACAACCCCTGTGTGGTCCTGAGACTTGCTGTGGTGTGTGCCTGCATCACTCCTTCCAGGTGTTAGCTCACTTAATCCACATAAAACCCCTAGAGAGGAGTGATATTTGGCTCCCATTATAGAGTCAGGAATCAGGGCTCAGAGTGAGACTGACCATAGCCAGCAAACAGCGTAGCTGGCGTCCAACCTCGTGCAGGCTGCACCTAGAGTTGACTGTTTTTAAGTGAAGTGAAATTCTTTATAAGTTCAGTGGCATCAAGTCTGCTGCGTCTCCTCATGTGCCTACAAAAGCAGACCCTGCTCTGTCCTGAGCCACCCTCGTGACCTCTGCTGTGCCCATTGTCATGGTCGTAGGGTCAGTCCATCTCGCAGAGGGTCTTCCTCTCTTGCTCTGACCCTCCTCCATCTTTCCCAGCATGATGTCTTTGTCCCAGGACAGGTCTTTCCTGACGTATCCAGAGTATGTGAGGCAGTGCTTCACCTTTCTTGCCTCTGAGGAGGACCCTGGTTGCACTTCTGCCAAGACAGACCTGCTGCTTCTCTTTGACATCCATGGGATGTTCAGTGCTCTTCTCCGACACCACAGCTCAGAGGCATTGATTCTTCTGCCATTCTTAGTCTTGTGCAACTTTCAGATGCAGAAGAAGCAACTGAAAATGCCATAGCTTGAATTAGGTGCACCCTAGTCTCTACACTGACATCCTTGCTCTCTGCTACTTTGCAAGGTTCCTTGACAGAAGAGTTTCCCTATGCAACACAGCTTTTATTTCTTGACTGCTGTTACTATGCATATTGATTGTGGATCCAAATAAAATGAAATCGCTGATTACTAAGTCTTTTCCCCCATCTCTCATGGTGATGTTACCTGTTGGCCCAGTCTTAAAGGTTTTATCTTCTCGATGTTGAGTTATAATCCATATTGAAAGCTGTAGTGTTTGATCTTCTGCAGCAAGTGCTTCAAGTCCTCTTCATTTTCTGCAAGCAAGATTGTATTGTCTGCATAACAAAGATTGTTCATGGATCTTCCTCCAAGATGCCATATTCTTCATATAGTCCAGCTTTTCATGTGATTTACTCAGCATACCGATTGAACACTTATGGAGAGAGGATATAGCCCTGACACACACCTTTTCTGAGTTTCAACCATGGAGTGTTTCCTTGTTCTGTTTAAACACAGCCACCACCTCCTCCAGTTCCGAGACATCTTCATCTTCTGCAAAAGAGAACCAGTACCCACTAAGTGGACCCCAGCCCAAGCTGTGCCAGCCACCCCAGCCGAAGCTGTCCCACTCACCCCAGCATCCCTAGCCCCAACCGCCCCATCCCCAGCCATCACAGCAGCCCCCGCCCCCAGCTTTCCTAGCCCTAGCGTCCAGCCCCCAGCTGCCCCAGCAGCCACCCCAGCCCAGGTCCAGCCTTCCCATCCCCAGCTGCCCCAGCCCCAGCAGCCCCTGGCCCCCAGCCCCAGCTTCCCCAGCCCCAGCCCCAGCCCCAGCCCCAGCCTTCTCGACCGCCTCAGCTCTGCTCACATCCCCTGCCTGTGCTGAATCGCTCAGTCGAGTGGAATCATACAGTATGTGTTCTTTTGTGTTTGACTTCTCCCCCTCTGCATATACGTTGTCCATATGCCCGTGCTTTCTTTTTTTATATGGCCAGTTACTGTTCCACAGTGTGGATGCTCTATGCTTTGTTTATCCATTCCTCTCTTGACAGACACTTTAAAATAGTTAACATGGTTAATGTGATGTTGTGTGTATTTTACTATAATTTAAAAGGAAGTTCCTAGGTGAGCCTGTGCCTGTAGGTTTGAGGGGGAAATGTGTATTGTGCCCTGGTGAGGACTTGAGGGTTTACATGCATGAGATGGAAGCCACAGTGGTCATGGGACAGTGGGACAGACTGTGGTCCAACAATAAGGTCCCTGGGTCCAGCTCTGCTGTGGTACCTTTGGCAAATGTCTTAACCTCTCTGGGTGTCTGGAAAGGGCACCTTGAGTTGACAGTATGGATGGCTCTGGCCTTGGCAGGAGAAATCTGCAGGGATGGGGGGGACCCAGCTGTCAGGACCCCTGTGCCATTCCCCTGCTGACCCCCCAGCAGCAGCCAGTGCCAGACCCCCTCAACAGGAGGAGGTCTGCTCGGGGACCAGCAGATGCCATCCTGACTCTGTGCACAGATGTAGCTGCCACTTTCCGATGGGGAGAAGCGGTCTGGGAGGCACTCCCTTCATTGATAATTAAATTCAAATTAAGAGAGATTTGCATTTATCAAAAGCCTGTTTGACAAGGTGTCACTTTCTCATCCAGCACCCAGGCACTGGGGAGCTGGCGAGGCGAGGTGCAGCTCTGTGGGGGCAGGGTGGGGTAGGGACGGGGTGCAGGGAGAGGAAGGCAGAGAGCCACAGAGAGGCGCCTGGCAGCGTTACAGGGGTCGCAGCTCGGTGGCAAACCAAGAAGCACCGTGCAGCCCTGGCCAGATTCCTGAGGCTTTCGGAGGCCCAGTGGCCCTCAGAGGATACAGACCCCTGCCATGTATTGGCATTTCTTTGCTGTAAGCTGGCCAAAGATTGCGCATCCCTGCCACTCTTTCCGGCTGAACTCTAGGAGGGAGGACTATCCTCCGGACGCTGTTGGTGCCCCTCGGGGGGGGGGGGGGGGTCCTTCAGACCACTTCTCTTGTTGCTGCTGAGTTAGCTAACAGCTCACTGTACCCCCTTTCCGAGAAAGCGTGGACTGCTGGAGCTACTGGCCTGGGCCTGTAGACACCCTGTCCCGCAACCGCTGGCCGCACAGCTCCCGTGGAGTCAGCCTGCAGGCCTAGCCTGTCCCGGCTGCCTCTCCCACTCCTTCCAGGTAACTGACGCATTGGGCACCCCTCTAGAAATCAGGGGCACCGAGCTCCCCACTTTGAGCTGTGCTTCTGCGGAGCCCAGCCGAGGATCGAATCCAGCTGGCAGTCTTCTTAGCAGAATGGGCAGAATCTGGGAAGCAGGAGGGTGCCGGGGGGGGTGGCCCGCCTGCCAGCCACTGAGTGGGCTTCATTCACATCTGCTCTTTCTGTTGGAGCAAGACCAAGACAGCCTGTTCCCATGGGTGGGTTGCTGTGACTGTACCTGGCTCACAGACGTGCAGACCGAGGCTGGGGTTGGGAGGCGGCGGTTAAAGCAGGGCCTCCAGCCCATGAGCACAGAGCCAGCTCTCACCGCTCCCTCAAGTGTAAGGCTTAGAAAGTCGGTTTGGCTCTCTGAGTTTGAGGTTCAAGGGTACTCCCAAGTGAGGTGAGTAAGCCAGAGAAGTAGATTAGTCTTGGGTGGTTGTGACATTGCCTTCCCCGGGAGACCCAGTAGCCCTCGGGAAAGGGTCCCAGCTGTCTGGACTAGCTTAGGAAATGGACTTATGTTCAGAAACTGCCGTCACAGCAGTGGGGTCAAGCTTTCAGGTCTTCCAGTCTTGTGGCCGTGTCAGGTTCCGGCTTCATCTCGCTGACTTCCCAGCCTCATCCTGCAGCCATCTGATTGATTCCCCTTCCTCTGGAGGCTTTCGTGTCAGGGCGAAGAAAAGCCAGTGTAAGAAGAGCTGCCTTGCAGGTTAGCTGAGCAAGGGCATGGGCCTCCCCACTGGAAGCCCCCACAGTCGTTCAGATGGGTGAGGTTTGTGAAACAGCCCTCCCCTCCTCCCGCTCTTCATCCTGGGAAGGACAGCGCTGAGTCAGACAGCTGGCTTTAAATCTCAACCCTGCCCTGCCTAGCTGTCCTGAGCTCGCTCTGTGTCCTTGGCTAAATCACTTCACCTCTTTGAGCCTTTTCTTCCTCGTTTGTAAGATGGACGTTTCTGTACATACCTGGTAGCATACCTAGGGTTAGGACTTCTACGCACCTTTGGGAATGATACAGTTCAGTCTGTAACAAGCAGTAAAATAGTTCCCTTCTGCAAGCCTCAGTTTCTCCATCTGTGAAATGAGGGTGGATGATAACATCTCAGAGGGGTAAACAAAAGTGCTTACAGAGCACTTACATTTTTCTAGGAATTCAGTGTCACATACTGGGCTGCTAACCAAAGGTCAGTGGTTTAAATCCACCAGCTACTCCTTGGGGGAAAGATGCGCACTTTGCCCCTGGAAACACTTTGGGGCACGTCTCCCCGTCTTACAGAGACGCTGAGTCAGGATCACTCAGTGCCAGTGAGTGTGGTGTGAGGTACAGTGTGAAAGCCTGCACCCTTAAACTTCTGGGTTACGTGGTCAAGGTTACAGTTCTTTGTGCAAAGCCTCCTAGACACCTGAAAGATGCCACCTGGGTGATGGGGATGAGGGATGAGGGCGCTGGGAAAGCCTTGGGGATTTTCTCAGGGCGGGCCCTGCCATGAGACCAGCAAGAAGCATGTGGGATGTATTCCTGCTGAGCTCTGTCGTGGATTCATAAATTGCCATCAGATTTCTCCCTCCAGATAGAAGGAATGCCTTTATCCACACGTGCACATTGGCGTCTGGGAATCAGGCAGAGTGCTGTAAAGCACTGAGCAGCGGCATAAAATATCGTCCCAATTTAATCCATCTATCTACTGTTCCATCTAATTACTATATTAGAAAAGTCTTCAGACCATGTATTGAACATTATAAATGGGAATAAAATGATTCTGGTAATGGCTTAATAAAACAGGTGAGGTATCTCCGTCTGTCTGCTGTATCCTTGGACCATGGCCAGATTGATTTGTCAGGGAAAGGGGGAGAAAGAAAGAGGAAGCCGGAAGCGGGCCCGTGGTGTGCACTTTGCACACTGTCTCCATTAGGGGCTTTTGGGTTTTATTCTTGTTTTTTCTTCTGCGAAATGGTTATCGGAGCCTTTTGTTAACAGCAAAATATGTAGAACTGATGGAAAACTGACAGCAGCCGTTTCATATTTTATAAAGCCACTGCCGGCTGGTAATTTGCCGGTTGGGATAAAACGAGGGGCCCAGGAACTCCTGGTGAATTTGCAGCCGATGAGGCTCACGCACACGCGTTCACACACGCTCGTGCGGGCGCACACACACACACACTCTCTCTCTCTCTCTCTGACAAGACTGCCTCCTTGGCTGAGAGCTGTGCAATGTGTACACCCCGCCCCCGTTTTGCCTGCGGCTGGGGAGGTAGACTGAGGTCAAGGTCAAGGTCAGGAATTGCTGTCAGGTGTCTGGTGGTGGCATCACTCAGATGGGAGGGACCTCGGTGGTGAGCGGATCAAATCGCCATTTTTTTCTGCGAGCCTAGATGGGGCTTCTTTCAGCATCTCAGAGCCTTTGTGTTCCTCCTCCCTTCTCTCCACACGCTCCATGTTCTCTGGCCTCGTCCTGAGTCGCTGACCCTGTTTCTGTAAGAAGCTGTCCTTGGTACACTGGCGTGGGGCTGATCCTAGAGCCCTCAGTGGGCTGGGGGGGGGGTGCCTCCCTGCCCTCGGGCAGCTGCACTGAGATGCAGGCGAAAGTAGCCTTCTGTCCCCTCAAGGGCCCTGTGTCTTTCCAACCCCAGAGTCTGCAAGAGGCAGAGGTTCAATTCCAGCACCAAAGAGGTCCCATTTTTCCTGAAGCCCTGGCACCCGCCCCAGCGTCGTCCATGTTGTCATGGCAACGCAGGCCTGGACCCCAGAGACGGGAGTGTAGAATTAATGGCAGTCCCAAGTAAAGGATTCCTGTCTTGGCGAGGTTGATGGATTACATTGATGTACCATTTGTCATACTGTAATTGTTCTGGCAAATGTAATACCCACTAGTATAAACATTGTACTGCTTTGCTAATAAAACCCAAAATAGGAAGAGAAAGGATGATGCAGTGTTATGCTCACTTAAAGAGACAATGCCTCTTTTCCAGGTCGGGCTCCACGTCTCCTACAGGAGGCCCGGGCTCCGCAGCCTTCTCTGGGTGTGCACCATCACGTGCCAAGCAGCTGTGCCCCGCTGCCTTCCCCGCCGGCTTGGCCAGGGCACCTGGGGGTGCGTGCTCACAATGGCTGACCTGATGCCCACGGGACCCAGTTTCCCTTTCTGTCAGTCTTTCTCAGGCTCTCCTTGGATGCTTCACCCCGTCAGGGTAGGGGCTGCTCAGAGCCATTCTGTATTTCCTCAGAATTTGTCTAAACCGACTTGGCATTTGAGGCTCCACTCAGATATGGCTGCGGCCTCTGAGCAGACTTCCTGAGAAGCCTGAATGCTCTGCACCTCTCAGACCTGTGTGATCACAGGAACCACCACTGCCTGTGTTGACTCGAGAGGCCTTTAGGGTTTGAGGTTCTCAGAGGTCAGGACGGGACCCTAAATAGCTCTACCTCCCTTCCCCAGTATGCTCACAAAGTGTTTAGGGTGCAGAAAGTTTGGAACCAGCATTTTAGGAGGTACTGCATGCCCTCACTGGTCCTCGATTGCACCCATCTCAGCATCTTGAATGGCTGCCCTGGAACAGAAAATCTCCTTCTCCTCTTCTTCTGAGCTTCTCTGACTTGTCCCCACTGGACTTCTGCCCAGGCTGTTCCGTCTGCCTACAGTGTCTGCCCCCAAATGCTGCCTCTTCCAGAAAGCCTACCCTGAGTACTCCCCCCTCTTGCTGAGGGAGGAGGTCCTGTGTGCATCTCTTCGGGAAGCAGCAGACACTTCCCTGGGCCCATCTCGGGGCCACACCTCCAGCCAGGCCCCCCTGAAGCCCAGCATCCCACCCTAAATGCCTGAAGATGAAGAACAAAGGCGCAGATGCTCCTAACTTTCCGCGCCCCTCCCCCCACAGTCCAAGCTGTGCCCCAGCCCCAGGGTGGAGGGGTTATTTCAGGGTGAAGATGGTGAGCACAGCAGTTGAGGGTGAAATTCTGGGTCTGCCCCATGATTCTTGTCCAGATCGTTCAGTTACGGGGAGGCGTGAGCTCAACTGTCTCTCAGTGGGGCTAGGGGGGATGCCGGGGGGCGTGCTGGGCCCGGAATTCTCCCTGTGGGAGAGGGCTCTGCCCGTCCTGCCCCCTGACCTCTGGTATAAGCAGCACCATCGGTGTGGAGATGGTGTGAAAGGCTGTGGATGAAGGACTCGGGCTCTATCCTCTTCAATCTCACCTCCTGACCTCAGGTCGACTTCCGGTGCTCCCAAGAGGTCTTCTGAGCCATAAACATTTATCTTTCTAGCCACTTCAGCCGTCTGCACTCAAGTTATCAGGGCAAGAGGGCAGAAGGGCCGGTGCAGTCTCCGTGGTCTCGTGCGGTGTCTGTGCAGGCGTGTGCTGACGGACATCTCCTTGCTTTTGCTCAGACCCCGTGCCCTCCTGAGACCCAGCAGTGGCTCCTCTGTCCTCTGAGCTTCTCTTTCTCTTAGGAACATGTTCAGCTGATAGTAACGAAAACCAGCTGGCAGTGGCTGGAAGGCGTCTGGGTTTCTTTCCCTCACGTGTTAATTTAGAGGTGGACGATGTGTTGACGCCCTTGCCAGCCGCTGAGGGTCCGCTTCTGCTCAGAGCGCGTGAGCTGTGGACGCGCGGGAATCAAGGTGGTGCGGACTCACAGGCCACTTTCCTTCCATGACCACGTGAAGAGGTCGGCAGGCACTCGGTGCTCCGTCCGCCATCCTGGAGTGCTGCTGTTGACCTTCACGGGTGCACGGCGACTGTCCTCGCTCCAGGGCTCGGACAGGAACGAAGAGGGATAGCACCGGGCCTTCTCCCTTTTGACTAGGAAAGGGAAGCATTCCTCAGAGACTTGCGCTTTCCTCTTGCCCAGAACTGTGGGCCTTTCAAAGCTGAATGGGAGACTGGGAAGTAAGGTCCTTCAGCTTTCCAGCCTCCATGACAGGAGATAGGACAGGAAAGGAAGAGCGGTAGTTTTTGGATGGACATGGGTCTCTTGTTACCCCACTTTGTGGAAGAAGAAGCCAAGTCAGAGATGGTCAGGAACAAGGCCAAAGCATGGAGGTTGAGAATGGTAGTCAGAGTTTGCACAACTTAAACCCCAGCTGGACTCCTAACAGCTCTGTATGGCCTTGATTCTGTTGTTTCAGCCCCTACGAACCTCAGTTTCCCCTGCTGCGAAGTGGGGATAGTTGTCGCTTCATCCTTCAGAGGCTGCTGTGCTCGCCGAGGTGGTGCGCACAGCTCTGTTCTGGTGCCCGGGGTGGAGTGACGGCGTAGGCACCGAGGTGGCGAGCGTACAGCTCTGTTCTGGTGCCCGGGGTGGAGTGACCGCGTAGGTGCTGTTCAAGTTTGATAGCCGCAGGACGTGGAACTGAGCTCTGCCTAGTTGACAGGCCTGGCTGTGCTGAGGGGACCGGGGATTGGGGCATTAGCTCCGCCCATCAGGAGGTAGTGCACCAGTGCAGAGCCCCAGAGAGAGACTGGGATCTGTGTCCCCTTGATTGGCTTCCACTGTGCCCCCAACACATAGTCTACAGCTGTGGCTCCCCTTCACTGTCTACTCAGGAAGACCCCTTTTCCTTTACACGTCTTGTTCCCCACAAGCCAGGCGTGAAGGCTGAGGGCTGCTGGGCCTCCGGAGCAGGAGCAGGGTGGCGATGAGAATGGGTGAGGTGCCCACCTGCAGCGCAGCACCTGTGAGCCTGAGGGGAGGAGGTCACCTGGCCGAGGAGAGTGGAGGCCAGCCTAGAGCAGGCCTGTGGGCCTGCAGTCACAGGTAGACGAGGCCAGGTGGGCATGTCCAGGAAGCAGCTGTGTCTAGGGGGCGTGGTGAAGGAGGACTCCGGTGACCTGGGCCTCCACGACACAGGGCCTGGCTTGGCTTACTGGGAGCCTGTTCCTCCTTCCTGAACCTGCATTCTGTCACCACTACTACTCAGTGTAGTAAGATGCGACATCTCATGGCATTCCTGTCACCTGTATGCAGGACATGCGATGATCTCATCGACTCCTCCAAAGTCGGACAAGGAGGAATTGCTCATAATGCTGCTTTAAGATAAGACACTGCAGGTCAGCGTGGGTGAGCCCTTTGTCGGGTTCCTCAGCTAGCAAGCGGCTGACCCTGAACACAGAGCAGCTTGTAGCTGAGGCCCCTTCGCCCAGCAGTGCCTCCTGAGCCTCCCAGATTTCATTAAAGCTGGGTCTCAGATCCTTGGCACGATTGGCATTTGAAGCCGGATCATCTTGGGTGGGGGTAGGGGGGAGACTGTCCTGTGCTTTGTAGAAGAGTTTGGCCTCTACTCACTGGATAACAAGTTCTCGTGACCCAGAATATCTTGAAATTACTACATGTCCTTGGAGGTTGGAGACACAAAATTGTCCCCTGGCCGAGAAGCACTGCCTTCAGAGGGGCCTCCTGGCAGCAGAGAACCTTGGCAGGTTGCTGTCCACGCTCAGGTGGCACAGCTGACCGAGTGCTCACGTGGTCACTACACACCAAGCCACGGAAGGTAGTTTGTGGCCAAGGGACTTTGAGGAAGAAGGGGTGCGAGACTTTGTTTACCAGGCCACTTCAAACACTCATCTCTGAGGTAAGGGCAGGCACCTCTCACTCAGAGCGTGAACAGTGCTCCTTGGTAAGGGTGGCCTACTGGCAAGGAAGTGCACTGCCAGCCCAAAGGCACGTGGTTCGACTCCATCAGTTGCTTTGAGGGAAAGGATGGGCAGTCCCCTCCTGTGCGGTTTATAGCCTCTGAAAACCCTCTAGAGGGTCGGCTATGAGTCAGTTCTGACTCAAAAACGCACAACTATATCAGCACAAAGGGTCACTGGGTCCATGTACTACCTGGTCCATGCCCGCAGTGGCATTGTGGACAACCCTTAAGGTGTGGAGGGCGCTGTTGGGCGAATGAAGCCCCATTCGAGAAGAACTATGAACTCTGGTGGTAAGGGTGCCGACACCTAGACAAGCCCCTGAAGGACACCCTCCGCAGGTGTCGTTGGGTGCTGCGCCGCCCGGTGCCCTGGGATGTTGTTAACTGTCCTGAGTTCACCCCGACCCACAGTCAACCTCCCTGTCGGTGGCCGACCACATGACTGCATAACCCGTCTCAGAAGCTCCGCTCTGTGTTCCTCAGCCTCACAGTGACCCACGAGCTAGTGCTGGTGGCAGCACGTCTAGTATTGACCAAGTTCTGGGCATGTCCCACTGCTCTCGAGTCCATTCTCAACTCCCAGTGACCCCACCACAGGATGGGGTCCAGCTGCCCCTAGGGTCTCCCAGGCTGTATCCTGGGGAGCCGCACTGCTACCTCCTTGTGCTGCAGGAGCAGCTGGTGGATTCGAACCAGTTTTGACTTAACTTGAGCATTTTTAACCACTGCATCAGCCGCAGACTTCTGCCCCAGCACATAGTAGGTGCTTAACCAGGATCTGTCAGTCTGAATGTGAGTAACCAGCGTGCCCGCCAGCTTTTCCTTGGTGTGCATTGGTGTCACTGAATTTTGTAGGAGCATGTATGAAGCACAGCGTTTAGAGGGGACAGAAGCCTCCCCCACCAGCCTGCTGTCATTAGTCGATGGGCTCCTGGTGGCCCTGGAGGACAGGGATGTGTCCATGGTGGACCCAGGGCTGTCGTAAATCCTGACGGGAACACACTGCCTCCTCGGGCTCTGCTGCAGTAGTGCATGGGTTTGAAAGGCGACCTTGCAGTTAATGGTTCAATGCTGAACCCACTTTGCCCACAGGGCTCCCTCCCCCTGGGTGTAGGTGGGCATGGGAATGATGCCTTTGAGCTTGCTCAGCCCATCCTCCTGCAGGTTCATAGCCATGTGCCTCTCACCAAAGCCCAGTGAGGACAGTGGACCGAGCTGCTGCTTCCTGGGCCTTGAACACGCGCGCATGGAGGGTGCTCCTGCAGGGAGGGCGCGCGACTTTCCTCCTCTGGCTTTGACGTTTCCCCTGGGCTTTTGGAGAGAGGCACGGAGATCCAGTGGCTGGGTCGGCATGGACAGGGAGGAGCTGCAGGCAGGAGGCAGAGGGTTGCATGAATGACCTCTGAGGGGGCTTTCCCTCTTCTGTGGCTTCTGGATGGAGGATCCGTGCAGAGCTGGGGGTGAAGGGAGCTGAGCCATGGGCGTCAGGGAGGAAAACGGGGGCAAGCACCTTTCTGCCAGCAATTTTTTTGAACCACCAGGAAAAGAGGCTGGGAAGGGCGCCGGAGAAGAGATGCCAGCCCCAACCTTGTGATTTCTAGACATTCTGAAGGTCTCTGAGTTTGTACAATTGAATCTCAGAGGTTTTTTAAAGTTTACAACTGACCTGATTCATAGAAAAAGATAAACACCCTTCCTGTGTTTGGAGTCCTGGGTAATTTTTATCTCTTGACCTTTAAATGTAAGCAGCAGTAAAATGAAGAACCATTGCTTTCATTTAACACCCCGGCTGTACTAACTGGTTCCTGCCTGGGAACCGTGGTTTTAAATTGGCTAATGCAGAATACTTGCAGAGCTAATAATAATTCAGATTACTCCTGTCAGCTATTCTGGCTTCATGGGTAATTTAGTAGTTGAATAAATTTTTAAAAAAATTCATTCGTTACCATGCACTGTTATGAATCAGTAGATGGTTTACCATTGGCAGCAGTAACTGTAAGAAGATTTAAATTGCTACTGAAAAGGATTTGAGTGAAGGTAATGTTTTATAATGTTCTAAGCCATATGCACTACTTTCAGGCCTCATCAGTTTTACATTGATTCCTAGTGAAGTGTTTAATTGCATCATGAATGCAATATAATTCAGTTCTTTCTGCTAATATGGTATATATCTCAAAGTGATATACAGTACTGACAGGGGGAATTTGCAGTTTCTTCCGGATTTGGGAGGGCAGCAAGAAGTGGGCGCCTGCTGGATGCGGGGGAGGTGGCGGCAGGGTGCTGGGCTTGGTGTCATCTCGGGGTTTGTCGCGGGGCGTGGAAGCATTGGACTGTGTCCATTGCAGACACTTGGTGGTGACTGCCAGTCACAGAGGGGCCAGCACTGTGCTTGCAACATTTCCCAGCCTCCCCAGGACAGCAGAGTGAACTCTGAGTCGGTGGAGAAGCTGCTGAAGGCCACCGCCAAGGTTATTAGGGCCTAGGCTATCCGATAGCCATCCTTCTAATCAGCCAGTGAGGGCTTATTCCTGTGTCTGGGCAGCCAGCGGCCCGAGGACGCCTTCTGGGAGGTTGGCCTGGGTCACACCATTGATTGTTGTTGTTGTTGTTGTTGTTGTTTCTTGTTTGTGTGAGAGTTTACACTTCCATGCCAGCAGTGGGCATGTCGGCTTTGTCCCATTGCTCACGGTCACCTCGATGCGACAGCACGCTCCCCTCTCCCCCACTCCCCGTTTCCATGTGTCCTCCTTTCCTTCCCCTTCCTGCCCTCGTGTTGTCCATGCCCTCACTGTGCACTCTAGGCCTGCCTACTGTGTGGCTGAGAGGTGCCCTCTAGAGGGCCGGTCACTTCTAGGACTGATGGTGTCTGATGGCCATTGTGGGGCATCCATGCACACCTGGCATCCATGCTCACCTGACATGCGTGCACACCTGGCATTCATGCACACCTCGCATTCGTGCACACCTGACATACATATGCACCTGACATGCATGCACACCTGGTGCTTTCCTCTCAGTAAGGCCAGGCGTGGGTTCTGGAGGGCGTTCTGGGTGAGGTGGCCCACCACCAAGTGGAAGGCATGTTCCTCTGAAGGGACAACAGTCCCCCAGCTCTGTCTGTATATCGCCCAGGCCTAGTGCTACCAGATTTTATTCTTTCTCATGAGAAACTGAAAATCAGAACTTTTATGTAAAATTGTCTTTTTTTTTATTTAAGGAGAAAAATTTGCACACAGAATCATCCATTCTTTGAGGGAGAAAAACCGCACATGTTGTTCTAGCCAAACGAGACGTGTCTGTGGGCATAGTCTGCCCAGGCCACTCGCCTGCAGTCTCTCTTCTCAGTGGTCAGGGACAAAGCCAATGACGAGAAGGTGGTGTGGGCCCGGGTTATAAAGTGTCCAGCACATTAACAAGGCGGGGGGAGGGGGTGGCGTCTGCCAAAGGGCGCTTTAAGACCTGACGAGGAAGGGACGGGGAAGGGTATGGCCAAGCTGGTGTCCCCCCTTCTCTCAATCTCTCAACATGAGCAAGGGGTACACTCCCGTGGGTGGGGTTCTGGACCCTCGGGGGCATGGGACAGGGAACCGCATCCGTCTGTCCATCCATTCAATCCCACACTCATTCATGCTGTCCGTGTCCCGTGTAGCTCTGCTGCAGGTGCTGGGACTACACACTCAGGACCAAGGTGTTTTATCAGATGGCCGCCCTCATGGGGAGAGGTGGGGTGTGGGCTGTTGCCATGGAGCCAATTCAGACTCATGGTGACCCCCACCCATGCCGTGTGCAGAGGAGAACTGTTCCCCAGGCATTTTAAAGCTGTGACCTTTAAAACATGACCAGGTCTGTCCTCGCAGGTGCCCTAGGTCAGGTGCCCCTCTGAGCAAGCGGCCGTACACTTAACCATGGGCGACACCCAGGAATGCTGGTAGATCATTACGTGTCCAGAATAGCCAGACATCGCTGACGGTCAGGCCCCAGCCAGCTGCACCTGATACCTTACTTTCCCCTTTTACAAGCACATTTTCCTTAGATACCCAGACCCCAACCCTGGAGCCCGCTGCTGGGTTGTCAGTTCAAACTTAGAGTGCCCCTCCAGGACCATGGACAGCTGCGCCGTGGGGTCCCCAAACCGGTGACCTTTGTGGAGACAGACTGCCCCATCCCTCAGAGCTGCTGTGGACCCCGGCCCTGAACCCTGGGGAAAGCGGGTGAGTGCTTTAACCGGAGCACCACCAGAGCGGCTTCACCACAGCTGGGCAGCACCACCAGGGTCTGTGATCCTACAGCACAGATGAACACAGGAAACACGACCGGAGGGCGAGAAGCCAGCACGCTGAAGGTCCAAATACCACATGCTCCCATTTCTGGGAAAAGTCTAGAACAGGTGACCGTGAAGACACAGGTCGCCCATCGGCCACCAGCGCCGGGCCAGGGGCGAGGGGGGCCTCTTCTGTTTAAGGAGTGCGGAGAGTCAGTCTGGCATGGTGAAAACACCTTTGGGAACAGGCAGTGGTGACGCAGAGTGTAGTGAAGGTCACAGAATTGTACACGTACACGGCTAAAGCGACAGCCTTTCACTACATGTATTTTATCATGGCAAAAAATGTGTTAAGTGTATCATGTATGTCAGATACGCTGTCAGGAGGGGCCGGTCCTTGGAAGAATCCCTGCTGGGAATGGTGGCGGCTCAGAGAAGGAAGACCCAGCAGGCTGGAATGACAGTGACCACAGGGGTCAGGGTATAGGGTGGGGCTGGTGCAGCATGGGGCGGGGTCAGGCCTGCTGTTTACTGGGCGACTGTGAGTCAAGCTGACTCAGTGGCACCTAATAACGGCTGCAGGAAGAGGGCCTGGGCTCAGGGTGGGGGGGCACTGCTGGGTGCAGGGCTCGCTAGAAAGGGCTCAGCGCTTGTGCACTGGAATCGGGCCTCTCCGGCCAGGCCTGCTTTGAGTGATGGGAGAGTCATTCTGTCGTCCAGCTCCATTCCGTCAGGGCCTTTACATCAGAGCCCGAGGGCCCTCCGTGTCTGATGGCCGCGCACCGGGAGGCAGGAGCCGGCCGGGCCCCCTCCACTGGCGCCCGCGATGTAATCAGAGCCTTCTTTTATCCCCACACTCAGGGAGGCCGACCAGGCCACCTTTTTGATCATCATAACCTTGACGCCGAAGAATAATTTATCCGTGCCCCCGACGAGGAAATTGCAAAATACACTTTCTGAAGGCGAGCCGAGCTGTCGTAATTCTGGCCTGGCATTTCTGGTGGTGCTTGTGATGAGGAGATGCGGCTGAAGCTTGATAATAAAAGGGGGTCAAGCCCGCGGAGGGGAGGAGTGGGCACGTGGGGAGGCGGGAGGTGCGTGGGAGAAGTGTGCATGTCACTTTAAGGAAGGGAAGGACTTGGGTCCTTTCTTTGAGAGGGTGGCTGGAGCTCTGGGGACCTGGAAAGCTGAGCAGCTCGGTGGTTCCAGGCCTGGCTCTGGAGCAGGCCTGTCCTACCGTCCTGACTCTGCTACTTTCTGTGTGGTCTGTGTCATCGACCACAGTTTCCTCATCTGTATAATGGGAATGGTCCCTACTGCACAGGCTGCCTCAGGGCTCATCTGCAGTAATGCCAGTGAGGTGCACTTGTCTGATAAGTGGGCTTCTCTGCAGACCCTCAGCAGGAGCCCTCGGGGTTAAACCCTCAGCTGCAGACGGAAAGCCCAGCGGTTCAAACCCAGCACCCTCTCTGCAGGAGGCAGGCGTAACAGTCTGTGTCCGTGGAGACCTGCACCTTCAGGACCTGTCTGGACAGCTCAGCCTGGTCTGGCATTTGAGCTCCCTTCTTCCCCAGCCGTGTGACTTGATATGCCATTTCTTCACTCGGAGCCTCTGTTTTCCATCTGTCAGGTGGATCTAAAAACAGTTTGTGCTGCAGAAGATCATCTCGAGGGCAAAGGAGTGTGTGTAAGCCGAGTTCAGAGCCTGGCCCCGCTTGCAGGGAGCTCAGCAAATGCTGACTGTCCTCGTGACTTCCCGGGTCACGTCTCTGAGAGGCCTGGCTGTCCCCAGCCTTCTCGTTGGCTAATGCAGTGAAGGATGCACTTGGTTCAAACCTCCCTGAGTGTTCGCGTTCTTACTAGTTGAAAGAATTCTCCTGGGTGAGTGGGAAGTCCCTGCTAGGAGACATCTGGGTGGTCCCTGGGCACCCTCCCTGGCGTCTGTTTACCACCCAGGAGCTGGCGAAACCCTCGAGCCCCAGGCCCCAGCTCCTGGGAACCCAGCCATGCTTGCCTGCCCCCAGACACCCGCTGCAAGGTTCAGACCCGTAGATCTGTTTGCCTCTCAGCAGTTTGTGGCTCACCCGAATTAGTTTTTGGTCTTGAATTAGTATTCATTTTCTCTAATATGATATTAAAGTATAATCACATTAGTGACTTTTATAGCACATGAGATTATACATTGGGAACACGTCCTTGCCTCAAACAGCTTTTTTTAAAGCCAGAGACAATAACAAGCGAGCAGTGCTCCGTCCCCGCACACACCAGCTCTGACTTTTCCATCTGGGCTGTAGCAACCTGGGTAGACGTTCTCCGCTGTCTGCCTGCTGGTCCCCGCAGACGACGCATTTTCCTCCCCCCGCCCCGATTTGTGAAGCATTGAATTGAAGACCTTAATAGTCGTTCCAAGCGAATGTTTCTTTAGTCCCGGGGCAGACGCACAGCCTGTGGTTGAGAGGTAATTAATAGCACTAATTGCCCTCCTCGCCCGTCCTCTTTCCCCCACCCCATCCTCATTCCCAGGAAACCTGGTGGGAGCACCAAGAAATTTCATTTTTTGCTCCACAATGTCCCTGAACAGAGAATCCAGCCAGCCAGCCTGAAGCCCACCCCGCTCCTGACTCAGTTTTGAAATATTTCTCCCCTACTTTCAAGGCCACGGAATGACGGTGACAGCACCGATAGGCTCGAGCACGTCAGAATTAGGAGGACGGTGCGGAACAGGCAGCCTTCAGAGCATTATTCAGAGGGTTGTTGGAAGCCGTCCTCCACAGCAACTAACAGCAGCAGCAGCAGCAGCAGCGTATCTCGGTGGTTCCTCCGGTTCCAAGAGTCCTGGACTTGGCAGGAATAGAGATATGCTAGAGCTAAATACCAGGCAGGGTGGTGACGTGGCGTTTGTGAGGAACCGCGGCCTGGCTTTTCTGAGCATTTTCCCTGCAGTGGAAGCCTCTCTAATGCACTAGCCCAAACACAGATCAGGTTCTGGCACCAGAGAGAGCTTCATTTCCTTCATCGAATTGGACCGATGAGTAATTTAGAGGTTTTCTATAGCCAGAAAAAAAGGAAACTGACCAAGAAGTCTACATTTATTTGTTTTTGAGCACAGCCTCCTTCCAGTATGTGCAGGTGGCTAGAATTGCCCAGTCTGAGAACAGGATTTGAGAGCTGACTGTACATCACCTGTGGGCACTGAGGGTTCTTGGAGAGCCATGCCAAGGAGGAGGCTTGGGGCACACCCTGCATCAGGGCAGGGAGTCACAGTGGACGTGGCATGTTCGAAGCCATGGCTCCTGCCATGACCTTAGCAGCTGGAATTTCCCCATAAAAGAATCCCATTCCAAGCAGGAGAGGGTGAGAGCACTTAGCATCACCCAGCTGCAGGCTGGGGAGCCATGGGCCTGAGCTAGGGTCCTGTTCGAATCACAAGAGTAAGAGCGGAGGCCTCTGGGGGCTTTCACTGGGAAGTGCTAGGGTCTGCTTTACGTCTCTAACAGGTTAGAGCTGTTACAGATCACTGCAGGAGGTGGAAGGGAGGCAGGCAGGAGGAGAAGGGGAAGGACCAGCTCGGGGATTACCAGTGCTGGGGCAAGTGGCATCAGTGCCGTCAGGGCCACTTGGACCCACAGCAGTGCGCAGACAGCGGAGCAGAGCCCTGCCCAGTCCTGTCTGCTCAGTCCCCGCGGGGACTTGAACCCCTGGTGCATCCCCTGAGTCCGTCCGGCTTCATGAGGGGTTTTCTTTTTTTCCTGTGGCTCTCTGCTTTACCAAACATGATGTGCTCCCCTAGGCTTGGACAGGTGACACATCCGGGGGGTGTGAGATAGTCTCACTACCCAGACACAGTGGTAGAGAATTGGAGTAGTTGAGTGAGCTTTACTTCCTCATGGGCTGAATTGTACATTTGCAGTGGGTGATCCATTAGTCATGTCTGCCACAGGTGTAAGAGGTAGCAGTGGCCTTACGAATGCTGCAATGTAGTGGCCGCCTCTGCCTTGACTGTAATTTTGGGGTGAAGGGAGGGAATTTAGGAAAGTCAGGGGTCATTCAGAAGTAACAGGCTCTGGCTTTGGTAGAAGCTCTGGATATTCCAGGTGGTATGCATGAAGGGGGACGTACAGTGGTTCATTTAGCTCCTGAACAGCCGGCACCGGGAGTGAGGGTCCACATGATCTCAACCTGAGATCGTCTGAGGACCTGCAAGGCACGAGGGCTTCTCGGAAGGTGTGGAAACCAGGCCGAAGCCTCGCAGAGAGATGCATGGAGGCCCAGCACGATTCCATGGATTTCAGGCGGCTCGGAGGGAGGCAGGGCAGATGGCTGTCAGTAGCACAGGTAATAGAAAAACAGTTTTCAATTATGTCAGGTGAAAGCAGAGGATCAGAGACAATCTCCTTCCTCTCTCCTCCCCGCCCCACAAACAGGAGGGACAGCAGTGGGGGAGGGACGTTAATTTAGCAGCTGACCAGCTGCAGACACCTTGGGATTTTTTGTTCATTTTTCCTATAAACCTCTGTCTCCTCTGAGCCCGGCTGCAGGCAGACTTTTGCAGAAAGGCTGTTGGGCATCCCTGGTGGGGCTGTGGAAGACAGCCTGGCAGCAGGGAGGGAAGAAAAGGGATTTGCGGAGAAGAGCCATCTTGGAAGCCTGGGGTGTCGGCCTCTGGAGTGTGGGGGGCAGCCATCCGGCAGCCCGTTAGTCTTAGGCCAAGTTGGGCTGTGTTGAGTCCTTCAGTTAGGTCAGGAAGTTTTGTGAGATTATGACGTGGACTAAGTTCTGTTGCACACAGGGGTCAGTGTCAGAGCCGATTCAATGGCACCTAACAGACATGCAATGCAGAATTCTGTTTTTTAAAAAAGTGAAAATATGGGTCAGTCAGTTTCTGTTCCTGGGAAGAATCCTAGAAAAACCTGCCTCTGAGCTGCAGTGCCTCCACTCATGGCCCCCGGAGGCTTCAGGAACAACATTGAAACAGCCTCAGACATGGCCATCATTTCTTTGGTGGACAAGCTGGATGCCAGGACAGGTCTCTGTGATGCCTGGAAGGGTGCTGGCAGAGCCCTGGTCCTTGTGCCCAGCTGCCCAGCCTGCTGGGCGAGGTGTTGGTGGGACTGGCCTTGGAGCCCAACCCAAGTTCTCTGCTAGGGTTCTAGAAGCACCTCTCACAAGGGGACGGGTGCCAGGCCAAGCCCTTTAGAAATCTTAGTCTTTAAAGATGTGTGAGTGTGTAAACAATGTCCGTGTCAGCTAAGCATTTAGACAGTAAAGCAGGGTGTAAAGTCAGCAGCACACCTCCAAGACGCCTGGGCATCAGGCTTGTTCCTCCAGAACGCCCAGCACACTGGACAGGGACGTGACTCTGCAGGAGGAGACCGCTGCAGTTGGCCTTTGGTGCTTATCAGATGTCTGCTGGGTGCTGGGCCCTGGGGCCATGGCAATAAACACAGGAAGGCTCCCAGACCCCTGGCTGGGCAGTCCAGTAGGTACAGGGAAGGGCAGGTGGTGAACATGGACTCAAGCAGAATTCAAGAATCCCATGACAGTGAGTGTCACGGAAAGGAGGTGGGTGGGAAGAGAGAGACCTGTATGAGGTGTGTGTCTATGTGACCGTGCGTGGGAGGCGTGTGTGTGTGTCTGTGTGCTGAGTGTATCTACACCGGCTATATGAGCATGCCTTGGGGCGGGGGGAGGGGTGTCTACACTGACGTGTGTGTGTAAGAGAGAGAGAGAGGTGTAGGCTATCTTGTCTGGTGTATGCACATGTGTCTGTCTGCTCAGGCTTGTGTATGAGCTACGAGAAGTCTGCATATCGGGCTTGACTGTCCAGCTGTGTGAATGTGTCTGTCTGCATGTCTGTCTGAGGCGTCGCCTGGTTGATGCATCTGTATATCTGTGGTGCCTGGTATATGTGTGAGTCTGTGTATTCACATGGGGCGGGTATTTCTGAGGCATTTGTGGGGTGTCTGTGTGTAGTGTGGATTGTGTGTCTGCGTGCATTTTGTGTTCCCTGTGGGATAGGTGTGTCTCTGTGTGTGTCTGCACATACATACACATGTGAAGGAGGTGGCTCTGGGGACAGGGGGCCAGTGTGGCCAGAGCACAGACAGGGTAGGAGGTTTGCGGGGTGAGCAGGGTGTCGCTGGGACTGCGGGCCTCCTCGCTGCACTGAGTTGATGAGGGTTACGCAGCTCAGGCACGCGATCCCATCTGAAGACATTTTCAGGGGCTGCTCCACCCAGCACTGGACGCAGGCAGCGGCGGGAGGCAGGCCTGTCAGGGTCTCGGAAGCAGGTCTGCAGGCCTGGCTGGTGGGTAGTTACTGGCTGAGTGGAGTGAAGGGCGAGGCCCCCTGCTCTTCCTGAGGTCTGTGGGGAAGGGAGAAGTGGAGGGGAGGAGGGGTCTCAAGTGTCTGCTCAGCCTGGGAAACTGAGGCACACGGCTTTTGGGGGGATTGTTGGGGTACAGGCTGGAGCTCAGCAACCTGTAGACTGTGGAGGTAAGATGGACGAGTCCCTCCAAGGAGCCTCCTTGTCCCAGGAGCCAGCAGGACCACCTCTCCAGGGCTCGGGGCTGTGCCCCAGCCGGGCTGCCATAGGCCCAGGCGGAGCATCAGTCACGGTCTCCCTGCCCCTGATCCATCACAACCTTGTAGACACTGTGGGAGAAGCCATTAAAAGGACATGGCCTCTGAGGAGCCTCTTAACTGAGCTGGGACACAGCAGCCTGCGTCACCCTCGGGACAGTGGAGGGGGGTGTCTTTGCAGGGTTGGTTTCCCTGCAGTGGGTCCCTGGAATTATTCTCCTAGTGGTAGCCCTTCCAGACAATGATACATGTCATCCTTCCAAAATCAGGCCATCTAGTCAATTGTGTGTGACCCACAATGAAGATGGGGATGTGCTTCCTCCCTGAAGTAACCCCTTTCATGGGCCCTGATTGGTGAGAACTTGAAAGCTAACATCACTCAGCACTTTGCTCACTGCACCGACCTCCGGAACCCTCACTGTCTCAGTTCATCTTCACAACAAGCCCAGGAGGAAAATACTGCAGGACGCCCATTTCACAGATGAGGGGACCGAGGTTCCGCCCGGTAGTGGCTGCAGAGCAGCGTAGTGTAGATGGGAGTTAAAAGCAGGTCCGTCTGCCTTTGAAGCCTTCACTTCCACACTCTGTGCTAAGCTCTTGTTATTTCTGCCTTTCAGCAGAATCATTGTTGTTGATCCATTTTTACGGAGCGGGGAAATGCTGCCTGGAGAGAGGAAATGGCTTGTTATAGTGACAGCTGCTTCATGGCAGTGTCGGGATTTGAACCCAGGGCTGCGGGGCATCCTGAGCCCATTCTGATGGGGGTGTGCTCCTGACTGCAAGCCTCAGCCCCCCTCCACGCTGTCAGTCCGTCTGTCCCCAGCAACCCACAGTGTTCCAGTGGCGTGCCAAGGGCAGGAGGTGGGCAAGATGCCCTGGGCTGCCCATCAGCTTCCTAGGCAAAGCTCTGCAAAGGACGGGATCCACGAGGCCTGGTAACCCAGTGCCCCAGGTGGTCTCGCTGGGGCTGAGGGCCGAGTACCTGGTGGTGGGGTGTGGCTGACCGTCCACCAGGAGAGCGATGACAGGTCATGAGAGTTCTTAGGGGGCAATGATACTTGTGAGCAGAGGATTCACAGTGAGATCCATGGCTTCAGCGTGTGTGTGTGTGTGTGTGTGTGTGTGTGTGTGTGTGTGTGTGTGTATACGCACGCATGTGCACATTCAGCTTGTGTGCACACTTTTACAGGTTTGTAAAGCACATGTGCGTTTCCTTGGCCCAGTAGTTAGAAAATTCAGTCTGATTTAGAGTTCTGCCTCTCCAAGCTTGCAGAGGACCCTGTGGTTATCAGAGCTGGGACTAGCATGGGGTGTAGGCTCCGGCTGTGAGTTTGAATTCCAGCTCTGCCGTGTGGTCTTGAGCATTCCTCATTGTCCGCCCCCCCCCCTCCCAAGGATTGTAGTAAGAGGCAAAGGATCATTTAGAACTGTGTCTCGCATATAGTACGTACTCAGTGAATGTCAGCTAAGCACTGTTATTCTTGGTCTAAAAGGGGGATTGGCAGGCCTCTTCTGTGAAGGACCAGATAGCCAACGTGTTATACTTTGGCTGCAGGGTCTCTTCTGTGGCTCTCCAGTGGCACCAAAGCAGGAGGGCTGCCGTGGACAGCCTTTAAGGGAGCAGGAATGGTGGTGTACACTGGCCTGTGATGCTGGATGAGCACGGGTTGAGAGGAGTGGGTCCTTCTGGGAGGATGTGAGCCAGGAGTGCCATCAGCAATTCTAGGGAAAGTCAGCCACGGTGGGAGAGGGAGAAGGAAGCTGAAATCCAACCCTGGCCGTGTTTACTTGCTGGATGCCACGACGCCTGAAGCTGCCCCACACTATTAACTATATTAGCAATGATTTGCCTTTTGTGCTTACGCCACTTAGAGGTGGGATTCTGTTGCATACAAACCAAAGAGTGATACAGGCCTGTCCCTCTCCATGCCCACCGGTCCCCCTGGTGCAGACACTGGTCCGCCTGTGTCTGCTGGTTCTCACAACCCTTGGGACCGCGTCCAGGAGTCAGGTCGGTGCTGCCCTGCCCGAGAGAAGTACCTTAGGCCCTGGTGCATTACTGCGAGTTCCTTTGGTTTCCTGTGAGGATTTAAGAATAGTCTTTCCTTTGTGAGGTTGTACGGCTATGAGCAGATGGCTTCGTTTCCATGAATAATTGTGGGGTTAGTAATGGTGCCTGCTGTCTTCAAAGTGGTAAATGGGTTGGTATTTATAAAGCACTTAGGACAGTGCCTGGCACACAGGAAGTGGTGCGGTTCTTCAAGCCAGTTGCCAGTCAGTCGACGCTGCCCCAGGGACGCCGTGTGCCAGGGCAGAGAGGCCGACGGTGCTCCCTGAGGCTCTAGGGCTGGCTTTAGGGAGGAGGTCACCAGGCCTTTCCCCCAAGTTGCCTCTTGGTGGACTTGAACCTGCATCTTTTGGGTTAGTAGCCAGGAACTTTAGCCATTTGTACCACAGAGGCTCTCCTTCCACTGTCATTCCCCGGAAACCAGACACACACACACACTCTCAAGAGTTTACTTGCCAGGTGGAAGGGCCCACGGGGCAGAGACTGGGCTTTCCGCTGCTCAGAGCCGGCCCAGACCTGGTGGAGTGCGTGCTCAGTGTTTTCTAGGAAAGTGCAGGGACAGGAAAAGACAGTGATAGCGGGGACGGGAGGGGGTCACGCAGTGGGAGCAGCCCCCGAAAGTCAGAGACAGAGCGAGGACAGGAGGGGGGCACACAGGGAACAGCCCCCGAGGTGATGTTTGTGGTCAGGGCTCAGCTCTAACCACTGGAACTAGAGAGGAACGTAAAGGGTTTAATGTTAGGTGTTTAGATCGTCATGCCTTCAAGTGTGACCTCATCAGCATCACCGGGAATTCGGTGGTAGCACAGCCCTGATCCAGCCCCAGAATCTGATCTTAACCAAACCGACAGGTGATTCTTGTGCACCTGAAAGCCGGAGACACTGGCTTGGGACAAGAGGGACAGGTAGACACTGCCACTTTGGCTCCAGGGGCACTCGGGTTATTTATGGTGATGAGGATGTGGAGAGTGTGGGTCTGGACAGTGGGTATTTCAGAAACCATGTGGTGTCTGGCTGTCGGGAGTGGGGAAGAGGCCACTTGGGAAAACAGAAGTGGGGTAATCACGGAGCATGGCAGGAAGGACGCAAGATGAGTCTGCAGAGCCAACCCCAGGGTGACCTTACCAGGGAAGTGGTCTCCAGACGGGACCAAGCAGAAGTGGGCACAGGAGACAAGGCCTGGGGAGCCACATGCCCAGGGTCCCCTCGTCTCTACAAGAAGGTTAGTGTGATTGTGCTGAGGGGTAGCATGGGGCTGGGGTGAGAGGACCCCAACCCTGAAGCCCACAGAGGCCTGGCTTCTGGCCTCGGGCTGCAGCACCGCCTGCTGTGTGTCCTGGGACGAGGAAGTGAAACAAGGATGAACGTAGCCGTGACTCGTAGGTTCGCAGGGAGGGCTCATGCATCAGCGAGGTGAGGACCAGGTGTCAGCATCTCTTCCATGTCCAAGTTCAGTCATGCCATCCTGGGAGCTTGACATTGACCATGGAGGGAGACCCTGTCACGTGGAAGTGAGGCAGATCAGACCTTGCTCCTTTCCCCTGAGAGCTCGTTGTTAAACATTTACCAGAACTCCTGCTTAACAGACGTGATGTGTCTGCGTGGCCTTGTGCTTGGTGGTGGCTGCTCCTAATGACTGTTGCCTTTTGAATGTTGTGCTGTGTTGTGTTACTGTATGTCCTGTTGTGTGACACTGTTGTTGGGTGCTGGCTGGCAGGTTCCCACTCGGAGAGCTCCGGAGGGCACTGCCCGCAGGGTTTCCATGGCAGTAGTACGCAGGAGATACTACCAGGCTGTGCCTCCGTGGAGCGGCTGGGTGGGTGCGTGTGCAGGAGATACCACCAGGCTGTGCCCCTGTGGAACAGCTGGCTGGGTGGGTGTGCAGTGGCTGTAGTGTGCAGCAGATCAGGTCATTCCCCCATGGAGCTGCTTGGTGTGTTGTGCAGCTTAGTGCTTTACAGTTTGCACCACCACTCAAACAAAAGCTCCTGCCCCGAGTTGGTTTTTAACCCCACAGGGCCGACCAGGGAGGCTCCCGCGGTCTCGAGGCCGGGATCCTGATGTCGGCAGACACCACCGCATCTTCTCACATAGCAGCAGCTCATAGGTTCAAAGCACCAGCTGTCCACCTAGCAACTGGGGGCTGGGCTAGTGGGCCGCCAAGACTGTCTCTCAGAGCACTGTTGTGGTTAGGTGCTGTTGAGTCACCTACAGCACAGTGACCCCGTGATCTGCCGCCCTGCACCGTCTTTACAGTGGGTGACCCTTCAGTCCAGCTGGTTGAAGGTCCTCCTTCGACCCTCCACCTTCCCAGCATGTCTTTTTCCAGGAAGGGGCCCCTCCCAACAACAGGCCAAGTGTGAACGGTCTCTGTGCTGGGGCCTTTAGTGTCCTGAAGTCTTAGTGTTTTAACTGCTTGGAACCCTTCACTTGAGCTCTCTGCTCTGCCCTGGGGAGGTGACGTGACCAGTCAGCTGTATTCTGCAGGGATGACGTGTAATACACCAGGCTACTGTTCTCTGTGCCCGTGCTACCCGCCAGGCCTCACGGAAACCTGTCTCGTGCATGGTCCTCCCTGCAGAGCTGCGAGCATTTTTAACACTGTGTGTGGATACGGAGGCTCTCGGAGGTTAGCTGGCTTGCCCCGGACCACACGGCTGCTCAGAGAGAAGCCAGGCTTTGAGCACCATGGACTCCAAGCCTGTGCACTCATCCGCAGGTGCTGGGGTCCTTGGCTGTGGGGCCTCGAGGCAGTGGGGCCAGTGGCTTACTCTTGTGCTGGGTGAACTGCAACGAGTCGATTTCATGTGCGGCGTGTTCTGGCTGGCGAAGGGAAGTCTCTCCTGGAAGGGAATCTTGGCCGTTTGCCTCCTGGCGGCCGGCATTTGGCTGCCAGGCGGCGTGCCGGTTGGCGGCGGTGGGAGTTAACGTGGCAGCCTTGCTTGGGTGGCTTGAGAAGGAGTATGGCAACACGGAGCAGGGCCCGCCGCTTCGTAGATGGCCTGTGTCACCAAGCCTGTGCCCAGCGCCCTCCGTCTTCTATCTTCTGTCGCATTGTCCCACCATCTCTTGTTCTGCTAGGATCTGTGGAGCCGGAGAGGCAGCGGGTGGTTTTGCAACAGCAGCCCTGCCCCGGTGACCCCCGTTCCCTCAGCTGTTCTGACAGTGGCTTGCACAGCTCCTCATTTCTCTCGGGAGAAACACTCTTTGGTTCGGCTTCCAGACCTCTTGTGATGTGACCCTGCCCCTGGTCTTATCATCATCCCACACAGAGGACGTGCTTCCCGAGGCAAGGAGCTGTACGCGACTTACCTTTTTGTCTTTCTGCAGTGTCTTGCCCAGAACTCTCTTGAAAATTTTGCATTAGCTTGTGAGGTCAGGAGGGCCAGCTCACCTTGGTGACAGACAGACCTAAGTCGCGTGGAGCCTGCAGCCATGGGACGCGCTCTTCTGCTGCTTTATTTCTGTCTCCTTTAGTATTTCTTCTGTTACCTGTGAGGGTTTCTTTGGCAGATTGTTGGTGGTGGTAGGTGCTGTTGATTGGAGTATGACTCCTAGCAACCCTGAATGACGGGTACATGCCAGAGCACTCTTCCTGTCTGTCGCAGTCTGCTCACTCGTCCTCATGAAAGGCCAGCACTGGATACGCAGACACATTTGGATGAGTAGGGAGTCGATGTGACGAGGGAAGGCTCAGTGAGATGCTGTCACTCTGCAGCTACGACAGTGAAGTCAGATATGACTGTCGAGGTGCGCAGGGCCACGTGCCACTCCATTCTGTTGGACATGTGGTCACCACCATGAGTTGGGACCAGCTTGGTGGCAGCCAGCCACAGTGACACGTCTTCTTTATGCCTCACAGCAGCCCCTTTAGGTTGGCCCATTTCATCCCCATTGCACCGAGGACAAAGCTGAGGCACAGAAATGAAATTGAATGCCCAGGATGTCTAGCTCGGCCTGCAGAGGTGGGTTTTGACCCCCGCCAGCCCAGAGCCCAGCCTGGCTTGAAGGGCTTTCTTTACCCGGAGCTCAGGCCTCAGCAGCAGAGCCTCATGAATCCGCTGGCTCGCTGTAGCCCACATCCTTGGAGAACTGACCTTGGCCATGCCCTTGTCACACCAGTGATGTTCCTCCTGCAGGGGTGCAGAGGTGTGTGCTAGGCTCTCCCCACCACCACCAATCACGCTTCCTGCAGTCTCTCTCCAAGGCTGCTCGTATGCTGAGAAGAATCTCCAGAATGTACCTTGGGAGCCTGTGGACCCAGGAGCACCTTCCCCCCACCCAGCTTCTGAGCTGGCCCCTCTCGGCATCACTGTGCTTGGATGTGGCCAGAGTTTTCACTAAGTTAGGGACCTCCCTCCACATCAAAGCCTCATCCTTAGTCAGACAGCTAAAGTGACCCGGTGTCCCTGGCCACAGCAGCGTCCCACACAGATCTGAAAGGGGAGTCGGATCGTGTTAGCTGCGTTCCATCGAGGGTGTCATTACATCACTGCCTCGTAATAGTCGTTGTTTTCACTAATGTGATGAGAAAGTTGCTAATCTGAGAAGACTCTGGCATTGTACTTGGGAAAACAAATATTAATGTGATGTGATGGGAAGTGGCTAATAAGAGGCTGGGTAGCTAATGTGACATGATGGATCTGTGGGAGAAATTTGGGTTGGGTTCTTGAACTTTTCTGGAATGCGTTTTGGAGGACAGAATGGCTGTTCTTTGTTGCAGTTCTTCAGTGGGTCAAGGCCCAGCTCCATGCCAGACCCGCCCTGTCTCCCCTACCCTGTGCCAGAAAAGAAGGCACAGACACAGGAACACCCCTCTAATTCAGAGACAGTCCATCCACTTCTGGCTTCTCTCTGACTCAGCTCCTTGGCCTGGATGTCACCCAGATCCAAAGACGTGGGTCTCACCCTCAGCCCCCCTTTTTTTGTATAAAAACGAAGGAGCTGCCTCTTCCAGCGGGTGGTTGGCATATGGGCTCCGAAGCTGGCTTTGCGTCACATTAATATGTGATTAAAAGGGTCTTAAAATGCTCATTCATCCCCCTCTGCTATCTTGTAGTGCTTTTGGATTTAGAGCAGAATATTATTTACTCGTTAGCTGATAATAGACCCTGAGCACATGCCGTACATAACGGGACCCAGAAAGCTGCTTCCACGACAGAGCTGGTGGCACGCATCATGGGCCGGAGGCCACAGGGCGGCTTCAAATGGTCAATGAGGAGAGCAAGGGGCCTACTGGAAATTGCCCAGGTGACTTGCTTTGAATGAGCAAATTCCAGGTGCAGTAGGGACCTTTGTCCTGATGGGAAGAGTAAGATTTGAGATGGACTTTCCAGATTGGGGTCCCCTGTGAGGGATGGCCCCTGAGCCTTCGGTCCAGGGAGAGATTGTTAGTGAGGTGATGGTTGGAGGCCCTGGGTCCTACCCCTGACACGAGGCTGCTCACCTAAGGCTGGCACGGCAGGTCTCCCAGAGGAGCCTCAGAACAGAGGCCTGGTGTTCTCCGACAGGTCAGCCGTGAGGACCTGGGAGCAGAGTGCTCAGGCACTCCTGGAATCAGAGTTGATAGGACAGTAACTGGCACCAGTAATGCCATTGCCACTCCCCTGATGACAGCACAGAAGTGCCTTGTCCAGGGCACATCATGGAGGGAGCTGGCTGCACGCTCAGGTCCCTGACAGTGAAGTTGAACTTCCTTTCCGAATACCTCTCAGCCACAGCATGAAGTTCTTACAGATTCCAGTCTCCCTGTCTCCAGTGAGAAGAGGAAGTTGAATGGCATTTCCTCTTTTTTCAGGGTGTTGGGGAAATGAAAGTAGTTTCCCACAGTGTGTGGGTCACTGACCTGTGGCCTGGGGCCCCAGGTGGAAGGGAGTGGAGACCAGAGAGGTGAAGACAGGACAGGTATGTGAGTGTTATGGGCTTTACCCTGGAAGCAAGGCCCTCAAGGGAGAAATCTCAAGCCAAGAAGTTTAGGCCAGGCCCCTGAGTGGATTTGAGCCACCAGCCTTGCAGCTAGTATAGTAACCAGGCTCTTAACCATCAGCACTATCCAGGGACTTCTAGGATGATGGAAGGAACAAAATGCTAGTGGCATTAGTGCCAGGGTTGAGCATCAAGTGCCAGTAGCTGATTGAACTTGGAGGTGAAACGAGGAAGTTGGAGCTGCCCAGGAAGATGGACAGAATGCAGACTGTGGGAGGGATGGACTGAGGTTTGGCCTTTGCACAAATAATGTGTCTTTCTCAGCTGCTTTTCAGATCAGCTGTTTGCAGAGATTTGGGTGCACCGGGAGTTTTTGTAGGGTGCGCTGCCTTTTCTAAATGCACTGCACGGGGGACTTTGAAAAGAGCAAGCCGAGAAAACCCCCACCTTCACCCTCGCCATTCCGTCGGCTGTTCTGAGACAGAAGCAGGCTCACTGGAGGAGGACTGAGGCCGCTGGGTCCCTGCAGGAAGCTGGGGGCCACCCTGCTGCCTGACCTCCCCATGTGCACAAACAGCCTCAGCCCCGTGTGGGCACGTGGACACGGGCAGCAGGTGCTTGTTACAAACACACAAGACAGGGCAGGAAAGCGAGGTGGTGAGAGGTGGCCTCGTGAGGCCGAGGTGGCCAGGTGTGCTGGCCTTTGTCTGTCACGAAGCAAAGAACAGGGCTCCTGGGTGGAGGAAGGGCTGAGTCCCTTCCTGCCTGTCAGACAGACCAGGGAGAGAGTGGGGACGCCTCATCTGCCCTCCTTCCCTCTCCTGTTCATGTAGCATCCATGCCTCCTCCAGGCAAATAAAGCCCCCGGTGGGTGAGCAGTTCTCCCGTGCCTGGGTGTGTATACGTGTGTGTGCGTGTGTGTGTGTGTGTTCTTGTAAAGCTCACCATGGACTGGGGGGGTGTGTGTCTCCCTCTCTCCTTTCTCTCTCTGTGTGTGCGTGTGTGTGTGTGCGTGTTCTTGTAAAGCTCACCATGGGCCTGGGTGTGTGTGTGTGTGTGTGTGTGTCTCCTCTCTCCCTCTCTCTCTCTCTCTGTGCATATGTGTGTGTGTGTGTGTTCTTGTAAAGCTCACCATGGGCCAACTATCAATTTCTGTCAGAGAGACACAGAGTATCTGAACCAGAACTAAATAAAAATAAACATTAAACAATTATTGGAATTTAGGTTTATTTTAAAAATCAGCAGGGTTGAGGAAACAAGCCACCCATTAGCGAGGCAGAACTATTGGGCTCTTTAACAACCCGCTGGTTCCTGGCTGCCAGGGAGAGTTGGCCCGTTCGAGCCATGGAAGACTCCGGGTCCTATTCGTTAAGGATGATAGGGCTGCGGGCCAGTTCTGATACTGGACTTGCTTGGGGTGCTGGCCGCCGCCCGTTGCCACTTGTCTCCATAGAAGGGGATGTGTCTGGGGGTCTTGGTGGAGACTCAGAAGCCCTGTCTGAGCCATACTTTACACAGCCTGTGGTCCCTGCTTCCCTCTAGATGCCCAGTGGTCACTGCTTCCTGCGCTGTCCTCTTCCCAGCCTCCATGACACTCATGGGCCACAAAGGGCCCGTGTCAGCCAAGTCAATACAAATCACTGGGCAGCATTCTTCGACTTTTCAGTAATAATTGATCTTCCCAGAACTGATAACGTTTGGAAGGTCGGAGAAGCACCAGCCAGCCAGGTGCCCACTTTAAGAGAATATCCTTGCTCCAAGTTACAGAAAGATAAATTCTTCCCTTCTGTGCTTTCCTAGCTCCACAAAAAGCGAGGTAACCGGTTGCAGAACACGGTGGAGTCCCTGGGAGCCTGTCCCCAGCCTTCGGGAGACGAGGGCCAGGCCAGGGTCTGCCCAGCAGTCAGGCACATTTCCTGCGTCCCGGGCTCTCTGTACTTTTTTTGGACTCTGGGTTTTCATCGCAAAGCTTTCTGCACAGTGAAGTGCTTTGGGGACATTTTGCTGTTCTTGGGGCGTGGTTGTCTTCACTGCAGGGTGTACATAGAAGTCAGATGGGCACATTGTACAGACTGGTACAGGAGAAGAGGGTTCTGGGAGCCCTCCCTTCAGGAGCATCTGCCGCGTGTCCGAGGCGTGTTCACTGCTCATCCCACCAGCCTGGATGGCCTCTGCCGCACGTGACTGGGGCTGGGGTACGGGGGTGCCCTTCTGGGTGAAGCTCTTCTCGAGCTGTGGAAAGGCGCACACATGAAGCAGCCGTTGAATCGCAGTTGCTGAAGTGGGGGCTCATGGGAGGGTCTCAGAAAACGCGCTAAAACCCACTGCTAGGCCTCACCCCAAGAATCTGTGAGATTCCCAGGTCCAGGGAGGAGCCCTGGAGACGTGGTCTGGAGGGAGTTGCACTGCTGGCCCCAAGGGGACACCTCTCCAGAGTTCGAATCCCCTTGCTGCTTCCTGAGAGGAAGCTAGGTAACCTCCCGTGTGATCTGCAGCCCGCTGGAGGGTCAGCTGTGAGCTGGTTCCTGCTTCATGGCAATGCATTGAGTTGAGAGGGTGGGTCTGAGAATTTGTGTTTCTAACAATGTCTAACTAAGGTGACTGTTGCTGATACTGTTGGTCCAAGAACCAGACTTCGGGAAGCACAGAATTGGACACAGTGCTAGGAGAAGTGGACCACATGTGCAAAGGCCCTGGGGCAGGAAGACCTGAGAGTTGGCAAGGCTAGAGCGAAGGGCCAGACTGGCTGAAGCAGATGCAGTGGGAGGGGGTGTGGAAAAGGGGTGAGGTGGGGGCAAGGCAGAACGCTGACCACTCAGGCCTCACAGGCTGAGCTGGGGTTGGGACTGTTTGTGAAATGGGGTGGGATACACCAGGTTTGAAACTATATGGTGTGTAACTTTAAATGCTCTCTCTGCTGAGGGGGGCGCAGAGTGATAAGAGAGGGACACAGAGCCGTGGCCCTCCTCCGAGGAGCAGGAGTCCAGGCAGGAGTGGGTGGTGAGTTGGCCAGCTGGTGACAGTGAACATAGAGACATGTGGACATGTTAGAGTTCACACACGCACATGCACACACTCTTAACACACACACACACACACACACACACACCCTTCCTTATTAGTTCACATCTAATCAGAAACCCTCGAACCCTTGAAACTCCCTGTCTTTACTAAAAGGGCCAGGACTAGGGCTTAGCTAGGGGCTAAGGAGCTGTGCTGCAAGCTAAAGGCCTGCGGTTCGAATCCATCAGCTGCTCCGACGGAGAAGGGTGGTCAGTCACCTCTCAAAAGATTAACTGCCTCTGAGAACCCGCTGGAGGGTCAGCTGTGGGTCAGTTCTGAGTCGATGTTACATAACAGCAACAAAAGAGAGCCAGTCAACATCAGCATTCTCCGGTCATTGAAGACAGGGCTGTGTGTGCCTGGTCTGCCTCACTCAGCCTCCTTTACCACCCCTCTGACTGGGTCAGGGTGTTCAGAACAAAGGCTGAGGATGGGGCTAGGGATGCGTTTCCAGAAAATTCTACAGCAGCTTGAGGTAGAGGAGTTGCAGCCTCGTCTAAATTGTCTCTGAAAGCAGCTCCCACACAGGCGGGAGCCGAGGGGGCCGGACAGGGATGCAGCGCCTTAGAATCAGTCTATAATGCAATCAATTTTGTATATCCCTGGTGAAACAGCAACATTTATTTAACGTCTTTTATAGAGCAGCTGAGTTTTATCACAAATCACATTCCATTTCTATTCATCTGGGACTCCTTGGAGGCTAAAATGCACTTACTTTTCTCAGAGGAAATTTACCAATTCCTCAATAAAGACCCATTTGCCTCTGTATGTAAAATTGACACATTTATTGAATATTAAACATTTTGGGTTTTTCCCCAGCTTCCCCCCGACACACACCTCTTTCCCCACTTTTCCACTCTGCCTCCCCGTCTTGAGGGAATACTCCATCAGAGCTGGAGAAGGGCATACTTGTGACAGAGACTCCCGTCCCCCCAACTTTTCCTGGGTGTCATCTGGGCCTCCTGCTGCTGTGTCTCCCTGGGCCTTTGTGGTGGGCCTGGCAGCCTAGGTCATGCAGCGACAGCAGGCTGGGTTCATGGCAAAAGGGAGTTTGTCCACACACGTACCATATGCAGAGGGCAGGGCCAGCCACCCAAGCAGTAGAGTGTACTGATTAGCATGAGGGTTTATTAATAACGTGTGTTTCCTTTTGTCCATGCTACTGAATGGCCGGCGACAATCAATGCAAGTGTGTGCTAGGGACAGTGTCCTTTCACTGCTGGCTGTGGTGGTTTGGTTTGTTAGATAGATAGATAGATAGATAGATAGATAGATAGATAGATAGATAGATAGATAGATGGATGGATGCAGCTTATTTCATGCGCTTTGTGTCTTTACATGAGAGAGGACTGAACTGTTTAATCAGGGTCTTGGATCTTGGGTCTGGATTTGTCTTTGGGGTGAGGGCTTTCAGAAGACAGGGGGACTCCCTCAGCTTCCTGATGAGCCCTGGAGTCGGAAGGACTGGGGTTCAGAGCCTGGCTGCCATGCTTACCGACTCTTGTGGCCTCAACAAGTATGTGATGGTGCTTTTCTGAGCCCGAGTTTCCTGATTTATAGAGTGTGGATCGTCACGGTGTCCTGGGACTGTTGACTTGATTCCGTGTGATAACCCAGAGAAGGTTCTAGAAGGATGCTTAGCTTCCTCACCCTCCTTGGGGACTCTGCTGCCTTCCATGCTTTAATGATTTACGGTGAAGAGTCTGCAAGGCCAGGCTTGAGTGGGACATCAGAGGTCTGTGTCCAGCCAGCTTGGATTTCCTTCCACAGAATCCAACTGCTGGCCAGCTTGTGCAGGCGCCATTCTGAGACAGGAAACTCAACGTCTGACCCTCAGAACTGCCCTGCTCATCGCATCGAGCTGTGTGCATTGTGTGATGTCCCGTTAGATATGGGAAGCTCCTCCCTCACCCAAGAGGTGGTCATGCTCCTGGAGAAATGCCGTCCACCCCGTCCACAGCGGTGTCTCCTCCTTGCATTACTGGCATTTGGACCGGGCTGTTCTTTGTTGGGGGGAGGGGGTGCTCTGTGCCTTGTAGGAGGCTTTGCAGCCCCCCTGACCTCCACCCACGAGGTGCCAGCAGCACTACCCCAATGCTCACAGCCATCAGTATCTGTGGACGTTGATCCATGTGCCCTGGAAGACCACAGTCAGGTGAGAAGCACTTTTGGGTCTTCCTCATCTGCATTGGACTTCCAGGGCTGCCACAGCAAAGCCTCACAAACCGGATGTCCTGTCAGCAGAGAAGTGTGTTCTCTCGGAGGCAGGGAATGTGAACCTGGGGTGTCAGCCGAGCTTGCTCTCTGAAGGCTTTGGGGGAACACCCCCCTTGTTTGTCCCAGCCTCTGACAGCCCCCTGGTGTCAGTTGTGAAGGCTCCATTCGGGTTTCCTCAGTAAATGGTCATCTTCCCTCGGTGTCTCTTCCCTCCGGGCCACTCCCATCACATTGGCATCTGCTCTGCTCCTGGGTGACCTCATATTAGCGGAGGTCTAACATCATCAAAGACCCTGTTTCCAAATCATGTCACATTAACAGGTCTAGGGGTTAAGACAGTTTGGGGTTTTGTTTTGTTTTTCAGAGGCATCCTTTAACCCCTAGCCCCATCCTAGTCCCCGTCATCCCAGCATGCACCTTTCTGAGCAGCTTGTGTGTCTCCAGGTTTCTCGTCCCTGTAGACACCAGTGTCTCTGCAGTCAGCGCCTCTGAAATGTGCCTGGCACGAGCTGCCCCAGACTGCATTCCTGAAGAACCAAAAGCTGACGTACAGAGGAGAAAAAGGAAGTTACCCATCATTTTTTCCTGCAGCTGCCTCACAGAGCTAAAGGCAGACACCAGCAAGGCTGGGCGGTGCCGAGACTTCCTTTAGAGACCAGGAGGGAAGAGTGTGAGTCTGTCTGCTGACATTCTTCTTGACCGGCAGAGCTAACGGCCAGTGAAGGATCTGGCTGAGGCTGGCCCAGCTTTGCTTAGCACTCTGGTTTTGCAGAAATACAACACTCTGAGCCTCCATTTTACCATCTGTAGAATGGACATAAACAGCTTGTTGTGGACCACGGAGCAGAATCGACTCGGAGCTGACCCACCAGCAGGCTTTCAGAGGCAGTAAGTCACATGCAAGGAGACTGCCCATCTTTGTCCTGTGGCTGGTGGCTTACAACGGTGTACCTTTGGATTGGCAGCACAGCTTCTCACCACTAAGCCACCAGAGCTCTGTAGCATAAACAGAGCAACCCATGTAGTGGCTTGGAAAGGGAAGGGAGTGCACTAGGCATGTGTTCTCTCTCCATACCTATTCAGTCTGTATGCTGAGCAAATTATCTGAGAAGCTGGATTCTATGAGGAGGAGTGTGGCATCAGGATTGGAGGGAGACTCATCAGTAACCTGCATTACGCAGATGACACATCCTTGCTTGCTGAAAATGAGGAGGATTTGAAGCACTTGTTGCAGAAGATCAAGGAATGCAGTCTTTGGTGTGGATTGCATCTCAATATCAGAAAAATGAAGATTCTTACCACTGGACCAATAGACAGCATCATGATGGAGAGGAGATTGATACTGTCAACAATTTTGCTTGGATCCACAATTAGCACGCTTGGTACCAGCAGTCAGGAAATAAGAAGACCCGTTGCACTGGGAAAATCTGCAGTCAGGGACCTTTCCAAGTTATTGAGGACTAGTGATGTCAGTTTGAGGACTAAGGTACATCTGATTGAGGCCATAGTCTTTCTGAGTACTAGCTATGTGTGCAGCAGCTGGACTATGAATTAAGGATGACAGGAAAAGAATTGACACCTTTGAGCTGTGGTGTTAGAGAAGAGCACTGGGTATCCCATGGACGGTCAAGAGAATAGATATGTCTTGGAGAGGATGCAGCCGGAGTGCTTTTTGGAGACAAAAATAATACTTTGGACATGTTGCTAGGAGAGGCTATTCCTTGGAGAAGGATATGATGCTGGGAAGGGTGGAGGGTCAGCGAAGGAGAGGAAGACCCTCAACCAGGTAGACTGACACAGTGACTGCTGTAATGGGCTCTTGTGTGTCAGGAAGTGTGAGGATGGCACAAGAAAGGGCAGGGTTCACATCTTTTGTTCATAGGGTTGCTATGAGTCGTGCTTAACTCGATCAGCAACATTATATAGTAACTATCTCAGAGTTTTTGGGGAGTGTGCAGTAAGCAGTGGATACACTGTAGCTGTTGCTTTTGTGTCCCCGCTGGCTGTTTGTGTCCACCCCCAGGTACCTAGGAAGGAAGGCCTGGCAAACCTCAGTCAGGAAAATCTTAAGAAGCACAGCTGTGCTCTGACACCCCACATCAGCGTGAGTGCAGAGGACGTGGTGGTGGCTGCTTTGGTGTTTTATTGTTTTTACATAACAGATAAACTCAGATCTAAGAAGGAGGGCTGTTCGTCCAGGCTCACTCAGCACCCAGTCTGAGCACACTGGTCCAGCAGCTTGCCTTTTCCTGGAAACCCACAAAGGCCTGTGCATACAGAGGAGGCATTTCCAAGATCCATTTTATGTGATTCTCACCCTGTTAAGGGCCCGAGGTTTTGCCAGAATCGCCTCTTCTCACTTTCATTTCAGAGCCCAGCCAGGGTAATAAATCTTGCCCGAAATCTGGGCAGCACATCTCGAGTGGAGTGTATGATGAATCTGATGTGTGGAGGCCTCTCTGGATGGAGACCCTGCATATATCTGTGTTTGGCCGACAGCCTCGCGGCCTGACAGGTTATGATCTGCTCCCCGCCTGACAAGCCTGGTCCTCCCGTGGGGTTGTCTCTGTTCCACCATTTTTCTTGACTCAAGGGTGAATCCATGACCTTGTTTCTTCTACAAACCAGTTGTCACACAGGTGACCCCCCTTGGAGGGACCCTTTTCGATGCACAGTAGGACTGTGCTTGTTTTTAAATGCAGATCATCAGGCCTTGCTCTCGAGTTACGCCTAGGTGGGCCTCAAGTGCCTGCTGACTGAGTGTGTGAGCTCTGTCCAGCTCATCTTTACTCTTCTGAGCTGTTTTGAGTGTGTTTGTTATTGGTTTTATGCAAAAAACCACAGGTACATACACACAGACACAGACTGCCTCTTTTAACCGGACAACTGTGATTTCAGATGAGGGAGGGAGAAAGGTGGATAGTGAGTCTTTTCTTCATGGAGTTAGAGGCACCCCTGTTGACTTGTGATCTTGAGGAGAATGGAAAGGGCTGGGGTCCTGCTCGGATCATCCAACCATTACTTCTTAATCCCCTTCTGTATGCATCGTGTTCTGCTAGGAGCTGGGGATATAGAGGTGAATGAGACAGAGTTGGGATTCGGATGTGCACATATGCAATGATCACTAGAGGTAAAGTTGATGGCTTCTGCCTGGTGGTGGGAAGGTGAGGGGCAGCAGTGGGGTCCCAGGCATGGGCCAAACAAGTGGGGTCTTGTACATGAGCTGGAGGATGGGAGGGTGTTTACAGTGAGACATGGAGAATG